>NC_037675.1:13075596-13305074 GCF_003255815.1 Theropithecus gelada
GAGAGAGAGAGAGAGAGAGAGAGAGAGGGATCAGTTATTGCTCAAGTATATTGATAAAGTGCAAGGCATTTTGATCATTATTAGAATGGATACATTTTGCTTTTAGTTAACATAGAGAACATACCACACATACATTCTATCTTTATCTCTTAGTGTTGGTCACTAAAAAGAAAAGTATACAGGTAACAATTTAGGATAATCTATCTTGCTTTATTCATAGATTTTTCACAAATTAAAACCACAGTGAAAAATGACCTCACCTACTCAGCATGACTATTATTAAAACATAAAAAATAACAGATATGGGGGGAGAATGCAGAAAAAAAGGAAACATTATATACTGCTATTGGGACTGTAAATTAGTACAACATCTATGGAAAACAGTACAGAGATTTCCCAAAGAACTAAAAATAGAACTACCATTCAATCCAGCAATCCCACTACTGGGTATCAACCTAAGTGTCCATCAATGGAAGATTAAAGAAAATGTGGCATATATGCACAATGAAATACTTTTTATTCATAAAAAGAACGAAATCATGTCTTTTGTAGCAACACGGATGGAACTGAAGGCCATTAGCTTAAGTGAAACAACTCAGTAACAGAAAGGCAAAGACCGTATATTCTCACTTATAAGTGGGAGCTAAACAATGAATACATAATGGACACAGAGTATGGAATGATAGACGTTGGAGACTGGGAATGGTGGGAGAGGGTGGATAATTAGAAATTACTTAATGGGTACAATGTACACTGTTTGGGTGGTGGACACAATAAAAGCCCACACTTCATCATTACTCAATATATCCATTTAACAAAATTGCACTCGTACCCCTTACATTTATACATTTTTTTAAAAAAAGACTCCTATATAACGAAATAATTCTAGGTTATGTATGAAATTTCTTTTCCCTCGGCTTAATTTCAATCAGTGTTTAGATCTAGAAGCCACTGTCCCACCCATTCCCCACCATACCTCCTCCTATTCTCTTACTCCCTTGTACCTGGGGCATCCCTTCCTTACCCACTTGAGTCAGATCTGCGGGGTCCTGGACCACACGTCTTCCTCTTGCTTCATTTTTTTCTGATTATGCTAAAGTACATTTATGAAGATTATCTTTAGAAAGAATACATAGAACATAGAGTATTTGAGCCTTTTTAATGCCAGAAAATATATTTATTTAGTCCTCATACTTATCTATGATTCAAAGGTTAAAGTTCAGCGTTAGTTTCAACAATAATTTTTCCTTGGAGCTCTGAAGATGGTGTGTCCAGTGGCTGATGAGAGTTTGACGAACAATCTAATTCTGCTTTCTTTATTTCTGGCAACCTTTTTCTCTTTCTCATTATCTTTTAAAGATAAATTTTCTCTTTATCTTTGGTTTGAAATTTCCTAAAGATTTATCTAGATCCACATCATTCTTTTTCATTTCATTCTGGTTGCCATTCAAGCTAAAGGGAACTCTATCATGCTAAACTATACTATCTAAATCAGGTATAGAAAATTGTTGTCCATTACTTAAGCTATAGTTTCCTTTCTTACATTTTCTCATCTCTTTTACTGAGATGACTATAGACAGAAGTAAGACATCCTTGAATAATCTTTTGTCTTTTTCTTTTCTCTTATATATTTTTTTCTTTTTCTCTACATGCTGGAAAATTTATTTGCCTTTTCTATCAATCTTTCAATCATTTAATTTGATCAAATATATTTTAAATTTCTAAGCTATGTTTTCCACTACAGTCCATTCCTTTAATATCTTCTCAAATCTGAAGATAGAGTGTTTTTTTAAAAAAAGTTTTTGTCTTTCTGAATCATCTATTTCTTTCATATCAGTTCTTTTATCTTGTCTATTCTCCACAAAAGTCAGTGGACCCATTACTGATTCTATTTTGAAATGAATTGTATTGACTGTTCTAGGCAAGAGCTATAGGTTTCCTCTGCTAATGTGTAAGTAGGTCTCCTTCCTAAGAAGCCTGTCTTTGGAAGGAGATCTCTGTCAATGTGAGAGGGATGTGCCACTGGCAGTATGTGCTTGATACAGAGTGTACAGAAAGTCAGTTCTGGGTCGTGTGTCCTTCCAAATGTTAGAATAAGGAAAGCTTTGTTTTACAGTTGCCAATATCACACTATAAATGTTAATATTAATAACAGCTAACACATAACTTACCAGGTACTGTTCAAAGAACTTCTATTTAATCCCCAAGTGATGTCAATTAGATGGTGGGATATGAGGGATATGAGATATCAGCCTTTATCCTCCTCCCCCACAAAAAAATTATAAAGTCAACCACAAACAGAAAGAGCCTTGGGTGGATTCAAAGACACAGTTAAAACCTTGAAAACTGGAGCCACTGCTGCAGCAGACACAACCCTGTGTCAATTCCTGGAATACCAATACCTCTGCATACACCTGCACTCTCAACCCCAGCTCTGCAGCAGATACACAAGCACTGACACCTGGTACATTGGAACCCCATTGCAGTGGAGGAATCGGTGCCCTAGATTCTGGAAATGCTATAGCTCTGTGTTTTCCTGTTCTTGGGATGCCAGATTTCTAGTTTCTCCACAAGCACCTGCATCTCACACATTGTTACCAACATGGCAGCAGGGGCACCTGTACCCCAGGCACCAGTGTCAGCACCCCACAGCCATGATTCTTCTATGTGTGCCCGGACTCCAGAATCAAGCATTATGGCTGTGTGAAAACCACCATGCATCGGAAACTGGTGCCACTGCTACTGCTAGTGTGCCTTCAAGGTGAATCTGGCACCAAGAATAATATCCATGGCCAAACTTTCCCACGGGAGAAAAAGGAGATCAGGAGGACTCCAGCACCTTTCACTGCCAGAGACCCTAATGGCCCTCACTATCACTGCAGATACACTCAGCCTTGGCTGCTGTGTACTGCTGTAATCTTTACAACACTGACTTCAACTGACAGAGCTTCAGATAAACTATAATGCCGCACCTTCAAAGGAGCAAGGATTGCTGAATCTCACCCAGATGGGGTCTGCACAGCCACCAGTAGATGAAGATCTTTCTCTGTCAGAACCATTCCATAAAGTCTAGAAGAAATAACTGCTCTATCAAATGCACAGACATCACTGCAAAGCAACAAGTAATATGAAAGAAAAACAAGAAAACAAGGAAAATAACATAAAGGAAAAGACAAGGAATCCCAAGGAATACAATAATTTTCCAGCAACTGACCTCAAATAAATGGAGATCTACAAGTTGCCTGACAGAAAATGAAAAGTAATTTACTTTAAGGAAGGTCAAAGAGCTACAAGAGAACAGAGACACAACTCATTGAAATCAGGAAGACAATACACACAAAAAATGAGAAGTTTAGAAGAGTAATCACTAAAAACCACAGAAGTTCTGGAGCTGAAGAGTATAATAAATAAAATAAAAAATGCTACAAAAAGCATCAACAGCAGAATGGATCAAGCAGAAGAAAGACCTAGTGAACTTAAAGACAGTTCATTAAAAATATTCAGTCAGAGGAGAAAAAACAAAAACAATTAAGAACAATGAAGAAAGCCTAAAGGATTTATGGGACACCATTGAGAGAGCTAACATTCACATTACAGAAGTTTTAGAAAGAGGAGAGAGAGAAAAGAAAACAAAATCTATTTAAGGATATAATGGTTTAATATTTTTCATATGCAAATCAATAAATGTGATATACCCCATTAACATAGTGAAGGATAAAAATCATATAATCATCTCAATAGGTACAGAAGGAACATTTGAGAAAATTTGCCATCTTTTACAATAAAAATTCTTATCAAACTAGATATAGAAAGAATGGATTTTATTGTTTAACACAATAAAGGCCATATATGACAAACCCATAGCTAAAATCATAATAAAAAGCTGAAAGTTTATCTCCTCATATCAAGACAAGACAAGGATGCCCATTCTTGCCATTTCTACTCAACATAGTACTGGAAGTCTTAGCCAGGTCGAATAGGCAAGCAATAGAAATAAAAGACATCCACATTGGAAAGGAAGAGGTTGTTTCCATTTGCAGATGACATAGTCCTATATATAATGCTCTAATGACTCAATCGAAAAAATGTGAAAACTGACAAATTCAGTAAAATTGAAAGTTGTGAAATCAACATAGAAAAATCAGTTGTAATTCTATACACTAATAATTATTTGAATAAAATGAATACTTTCACAATATCAAAAAGAAATCCTTAAAAAATAAATTTAATCAAGAACATGAGCTATCTGTACACTGAAAACTATAAAACAATGATGAGAGAAATTGACAGATGATACAAATAAATGGAAAGATATACTGTGTTCAAGGATCAAAAGAATATTGTCAAAATGCCTATACAACTCAAAGTGATCTACAGAATCAATGCAATGTCTATCAAATTTCCAACAGCATTTTTCACAGAAATAAAAAACAAGTCATAAATTTGTATGCAAGCACAAAACATTCTAAATAGCTGAAGTCACTTGAGCAAGAATAAGAGTTGAAGGCTTCTCAATTTTAAATTATACTGCAAAGCTATAGTAATTGAAATGATATGGTACTAGCATAAAGAGAGACACATGGACCAATGGAACATAATAGAAAGCCCATATATAAACCTACACATGTGATCAACTAGTCTCTGAGGAAGAATTCACTGGGTATACACAATGGGAAATGATAGTCTCTTTAATCAAAGGAGCTAGGAAAACTGGCCATCTGCATGCAAAACAATGACATTGAATCATTATCTTATGCCATACACAAACATCAACTTAAAATGAATTAAAGATTTAAACGTAAGACCTAAAACTGTAAAATGTCTCAAAGAAAACATCAGGGGAAGCCCCATGACACTGAACTTGGCAATGAATTTTGGCTAAGACACCAAAAACACAGGCAACTAAAAGTAGGATTAAACAACTTAAAAACAAGCTAAATTAAGCAAAATTAATTATAATTAAATAAACATAATTAAACTACAACAAACTAAAAAGTTTCTACACAGAAAAGGAAACAATCAACGAAAAGAAAAGGTAATCCACAGAATGGGAGAAAATATTTGTTAACCTTATATCTGATAATAAGTTAATATTCAAAATATATGAGGAATTCATACAATTCAATTGTATGAATCACAAAGAAATGCAAGTAATCTGATTTAAAAATGAAAACAGAACCTGAATAGACATTTTTTCCACAGAAGACAAGCAAATGGCCATGAAGTATATAAAAAAGTACTTAACATCAATAATCATCTGGGAAATGCAAATCAAAACCACAATGAGATAACACCTGACACCTGCTAGAATGACTGTTAACAAGAAGTCAAAAGATACCAAATGTTGATAAGGATGTGGAGCAACCTTATACATTGTTGGTGGGTATATAAACTGGTACAACCATTATGGAGACCAGTATGGAGGTTTCAAGAAATTACAAATATAACCACCATGTAATCTAGAAATCCTACATGTGAGTATATATCCAAAGGAAATGAAATGTTTGTTGAAGAGATATCTGCCCTCCCTTGTTCACTGACACATTCTTCATAATAGCCAAGATATGGAAACAACGTGTTTCTTGACAGATAAATGGATAAACTGTTATACACACACACACACACACACACACACACACGTAATTGAATATTAGTCAGCCTTAGAAAATAAGAAAATTCTGTCACTTGCAATAACATAGATAAACCTGGAGGACTTTATGCAAAGTAAAATAAGCCAGACATGCAAAGATAAATATTGTATGATCTCACTTATATGTAGACTCTAAAAAACTGAAATTCATAGAAACAGAGTAGAATGATAGTTACCAAGGTTGTGTGTGGTGGAGTTGGTGGGAGTGGAGGATATGTTGGTGAAAGGGAACAAACTTTCACTTATAAAAGGAATACCTTCTGGAGACCTAATGTACAGCATGCTGACTACAGTTGCTACAAATAGATTGTAAACTTGAAATTTGTTAAGAAAATAGATTTTAAGTAGCCTCAACACACATCCAGGAAAGGCAACTGTGTGAAATTATGGATATGTTAATTAACCTAATTGTGGGGATCACTTCACAATGTATATCAAAACATCACACTGTATATCTTGAATATATATATATAGTATTTACTTTTTAATTATACCTCACTAAAGCTAAAAATAATAATTATTTAGTCCCCAAAACAAATATGTGAGGTAATGTGATTATTTCCCATTTTGCAGATGAGGAAACTGAGGCACAGATGGTTAAGGAAATTGCCCAAGGTCACACAGTTCGTAAGTAACAGAGCTGAGCCCTGAATGCAGCCAGTCTGGCCTGGTGCCCTTGACAATTACATACTCTGCCTTGACTTTCTTCAGGTATTTCACTGATGTTCTTGAAAGAAAAGTCTTCTGGTTTTTTGTACTGAGACCATACTGTCTATGTGCCCCCGTAAAAACTGTGACTCTCCCTGTTCTCATGCTGCCAACTACAAGCTGAGCTTTTTGAAGATTAGCAAGGACAAAGCAGCTCCATTTTCTACTCTTCCGGTGTGATCTCTAATTTGGCACCACCCCTCCTGGGACACTACCATGTTCCATTAATCCATGCACTTCTCTATAGCTCTTGTGTAGGATGAGTCTTCCTTCACTTTCTTCCACTCCCTTAATTCACATGGATTTATTCTCTCTTGTGTCATCCTTTCATTTTTATCGGTCCCCCATAACAGAAGGGCCATCCTACCATGTTCAATTAACCATATTTAAGAAACTCAAGCACAAGTTGTAGCCCCTATTCACATATTTACCTTCTCAAATGTTTTTTAAGCAATCTGTGTTAATTAACATACTAACATCATCTTTCTAAATTAGTGATTAACTTTGATTTATCCAACTTAGTCTAGTGATAAAGATAGGAACTTATTTTATTGTTTTCCATATGTCTAAACTTAAAAATGTACTTTGTCATATATAAAAGCCTAGGCATAATAACATGTATGAAGGCACTTGAGGTTTTATTCTGAAAGGCTCTTATTGGGAGAGTATATCCAATTTCCACAAGTTTACTCCGTAATTTTCCAATACTAACCTTGGCATAAGCATGGAGTGAGTCTTGAACACCTAAGACAAGTGAAGGTCTCTTTGTAAAGATGTTACCATTTTGCTTCGTAAATGTCTCACAATTTTGGTTGAAAAGCTTAATGCTAGGTACATTTCTCAGGTTCTAGAAATGGGTTCTAATAATCTATTAAATATTGACACTTTAAACTGTAAACTTCCTTATTATTATCTGAATGTGAAGCAATGGTCAGTTCTCAGACATTTCAAGTAACTGAATACTATTTTTTTCTATGACAGAAGTAGCAGTAGAGGTTTAAGCAGAAACTTTACTGAAAGTCAATGCCACCTCTTTGCATTTATCAATGCCAGTCTTGCTCTGCATTTTTTTTTTGTATTCGCCATGCATTGTTAACAGTGATTGTCATGTAATTAAATCACTGCTCATCACAAGAGTCTGTTTTTATGCTGAGATAAGCATCAGAAGCATGCTGCAGGACCCCCAGATCAATAAAGATGTTCCCAGTAGGATTACAAAGAGGCTGGGGTTGAGGAGGGCACCAGAATTAATTAGGACTGATTTCTCTTTTTCTTTCTACTTTCAATATATTTTTAATTGTTTTTCCATTTTCAGTGGGCTCTACTACCCCCTTCTTTTTTTCTAATTCTATACTGATGCTCAGACACTTCTGTCCAGAGGTCTGTGGGAGCTGAATGTTCAATCCCATCTACTTTTTCAGTTGTATCCCCAAACTGCAACTTCATTTAGTCCCAGTGATCTCTAGGTTTTACCATTTTCAAAGATACTTTGGAACTAGTGGTGGCCATTTCCCAAAGCTATGTGAATATTGAAATGCTAGCTTTGAACTGCAGGTGGACTTCTTGCTTCAGTTGGCATGCTCATGAAAAAATTATAGTACCTGGTTTCTAGAGGTATCAGTGTATTCTAAAATGAAACAAAATTTAAATCAAACTCAAATTTAAAAATCCTCTTGTTCTTCAATCAACTGTGTATAACAACCTGGTGAGGGATATGCGAAAGGAGAAGAAAAACACATACTAAGTTTGGAGTCTACAAGCATCATATCCTAAGAGATGTATCCCCACGCAGAAGGAGCTGCATGACATAAGATGACCAATACTCCCAAATTCAAGGATTATTAACATTCCTGGATGCAGAAATAAAGACTAGAAACTAGTGAGGCCACAGCTGCAAGAGATAGTGATGGTAAGGAAAGAGACATTGTGTCCAAAGAGTAAGAGGGAATAGAAACATTTCTAAGCATTGAGAAATAGATTTTTCCGAAAAGCAGAAAAGAATATTAATTATTCCAAAAACAGGCAGGAGAAAGTGATCTACTAATGCTGACACAAAATGACCACATTGTAAGATCCCATTATCAGGTGTACCCAGTCACAGCTGGGCTGTCACAAAGCAGTAAGTGATAGGAGGGCAATGTTGGTGTTTCTTGCCCCCATGAGTTTGATAATTAAATCACCCATTCATTCTTTCATTCAACATACACTTACTGAATGCCTACTCTTCGGGTTTGATGGGATTTTAAAAGGCCAGAATAATTCCTTGTTGACCTGAGTTCAGAAACAACCAGGAGGTAAATTCAAACTAATGGGGATGAAAATACGTCTTTGTTACTGCTATTGAAAAATAAGGACAAGTGGGCTTCCTAATACTCAACTGTGGGATGAGACTTATTCAGCCAGGCACAGTGAGTGTTGACTACCACAAGCCTCACCTTCAGGGAGCATAACCTGCTGCTGTAAGACTCAGGGCAAAGAGGTGCAGAGAAAAACGCCTACTTCAAAGAGAACGTGAGGGAATGGGACTGAGAATGCTTGCCTACTTCCTTCTGCATGAGGTGGTGAGTTGATGGGGGCACTGAAGGTAGGTCATCAGGGTCACCCCTAGCATCACTTCCTTCATAGCAGCTTCTTGAGTAGTAGCCCATGGCAAAGGACCCTTCCTAATAGGAGACACACACATATATATTCCTGGCAGGCAGAAACCAGATAGAGTCAATGCCTTCAAAAAACTTACCATCCAGTATTAGAAACAGAGCACTATACCAGCAATAATAATATGTGACCAACTTTCTTTTCCAGTAAGTGGAGCATCTTGAACTTTGTAGGGGCTACAGCCCTTGGACCTCTGAGGTTTCACTGAAAACTCAATTCGCAAAAGGCAGATTAATAGGTGACACAAATTTGTTTAATGTGTATGCACAGGAGCCTTCAGAATGAAGACAATAAGGCGTAGAAGCTTATATACCATCTTGAGGTTATAGAAAGAATGTGGGCTCAGAGCATGGCCCCAAACAGGTTGTGCTGGTAATTCAGGTTTAGTGGCAAGACAGGTTATGAGAGGGAGAAAGGAAGAGGCCTGTCTAGCTAAGGTGGTCTTGTTATGTAGACGAAGCCTCATTGGTAGCAGTCCTCCAAGAGAACAGAAGGTATAGGCAGCAAATGTCTCTTATCAGACCTTTAAAGGTATCAGACTCAGTAAATCTCTCCTACACCAAGAAATGCTTAGAAAGGAAAGTCCTGGTTGCATTAATGATGATTCTTTATGGATGTAAATTTTCCCCACTTCGGTCTGCTGGCTCTGCGGCAGCCATTTCCAAATGTGTCAAATAAAATATATTTTGGGGTAAAATATTTTGATTTCCCTCAACTACATGGTAAGTATCTGGCCCCAACCTAGCTTTCCAGTCCTATGTATCACTACTGTCTCAGAAATTTGGATTTCAGTCACATTCCACTACTCTTCAATCCTAAATACATACACTTGCCTTGACCTTTTTCTCCCAGTGTCAAATTGTCTCCATTTTTCAGTGCTTTTCCATGTCGCATCTGTTGAAGAAAGTTATTTTTCTTTTTATTTATTTTTTTGAGATGGAGTCTCGCTCTGTTGCCCAGGCTGGAGTGCAGTGGTGCGATCTCAGCTCACTGCAAGCTCTGCCTCCTGGGTTCATCCCATTCTCCTGCCTCAGCCTCCTGAGTAACTGGGATTATAAGCACCCACCACCATGCCCGGCTAATTTTTTTTATTTTTAGTAGAGATGGGGTTTCACCATGTTACCCAGGATTGTCTCAATCTCCTGACCTTGTGATCTGCCTGCCTCAGCCTCCCAAAGAGCTGGGATTACAGGCTATTTTTAAAAATTTTTTTTTTGTGGGGGCAGAGTCTTGCTCTATTGCCCATGATGGAGTGCAGTGGCTGATCTCGGCTCACTGCAACCTCCACCTCCCGGGTTCTAGGGATTCTTCTGCCTCAGCCTCCTGAGTAGCTGGGATTATAGGTGCACACCATGCCTGGCTAGTTCTTGTACTTTTAGTAGAGACGGGGTTTCACCATTTTCGCCAGGCTGGTCTCGAAATCCTGACCTTGTGATCCACCCGCCTGGGCCTCCCTAAGTGCTGGGATTACAGGTGGGAGCCACTGCTCCCAGCCAAGAAACAGTTTTTGATCTCCATGACTATGCATAACTTTTCTTGCTTTTAAGTTTGTATATACCGTAGTTCCATCTGATGTTGGTTGTGTTAGCAATGGTGCTGAACCTGTACAAGTTTGCAGCAACTTAAATCTTGCCTCCTCAGAGGAAAGAATTTGTCCAAGGGACATAAGGTAGAGTGAGAGACCAAAGCAAGTTTTAGGGCAGGAGTGAGAGTTTATTAAAAATCTTTACAGCAGGTATGAAAGGAAGTAAAGTACCCTTGGAAGAGGGCCAGTCGGGCGACGTGAGAGATCAAATGCACTGTTTGATTTTGACTTGGTGTTTTATATGTTTGCTTACTTCTGGGGTGCATTACTTCTCCCCTGATTCTTCCCTCGGGGTGGACTGTCCACTTGTGCAGTGACCTGCCACCATTTTGGAGGGGCCACATGCATAGTGTGTTGACTGAAATCATACATATGCTCATTTGAGGCATTTTCCCTTACCAGTTGAGGGTTCCTAGAGGAAGGTTATATGCCTGTTAAACTCTGCCATTTTGCCCCTTAGTGAACATGCTTGCACCCTCACACAACTCCTGAGATCTTGTCGGGAAGCTGCCGATCACCAGCTTCAGGTGTTTATTTGGAGACTGCATTTCCCTGGTGCCAGCTGCAACCAATCATTGTTTTAGAGAGAAAGTTTAACAACTGCATGACCATCACCTGAGGGTCGCCTGACATTCCTGGAGGGGGGCCGTGGGGGTGGGGGGGGCTTTCCTGCCCTGCTCATGTCTGCCTAACTACTTACTCTGCTCTAACAGTTGTAACCTTCTTCACTCTATCAGAAGAATGTGCATGACCATTTCATCCCTTCTTGAACTGTGGCATTCTCATCTCTAAATGTTGCCTAAGATCTGACTCAAAGACCTTGCACATGGACATACAATAAGTATGTTAAATGGAAAGAAGCACTCCAAAAAGTGAGCATTGCCTAGATGTATTTCCTTCATTTATATCCATTTGTTCATTTGGTTGGTTATTCAGTCAAAATTTATGAGAGGCCGCTATGTGCCACGTGTTGTTTCTAAGTATGATGAAAACAAAAGGGAAGTACAACGTAGTTCTGCTGTAGTTGCCTGATGGGCTATTCCTGCACACTGAATAGACAAAACCTATTCACTGAGACTGTGGTATTGCAGTAAAGAAACAGTTTAATTAACACAAGGCTAGCCTGGTAAAAGATAAAGGTATTACTCAAATCAATTTCCCTGAAGGCTTGGAGGGAGGTTAGGGTTTTTCAAGGATAGTTTCGTTGGTAGGGAACTAAATGAGTGCTGCTAATTGGTTGGGGATACAATCATAGGGGTGTGGAAAACGGTCTTCCTGAGCTCTCTGCCTCTGGGTGGGGCCACAGGACCTCTTGAGTCATGAGTTCAGAGTCCAGGTGAGGCCAGTCAATTGCCAGAATGAAAAAGTCTCGAAAAAACCTAAAAGACCAATCTTAGGTTCTATGATATTGATGTTATCTACAGAAGCATTTGGGAAAGTCACAAATCTCATGACCTCTGGCCACAGGGCTCCTGAGCAGTAAGGGATTATAGAAACTATGCCTACATTTTAGCATAATTCAAGCCACTCCCATAATCCTAATTTTGTGGTTTTATTAATTTTCCATCCCTGAGGAAGGAAAAAGTTAGTTTTAGGGAGGGACTATTATCCTTGCCTAAGTAGTTTATGTTAAACTATAAACTAAATAAACTATAAACTAAATTTATATAAACTATAAACTAAATTTAGTTAATATAAACTATATAGTTTATATAAACTATAAACTAAATTTCTCTCATGGTAAGGTTGGCCTATGCCCAGGAATGTATGAAGATAGCTAGCTTGTGAGGCTAGAAGCAAGATGGAACCCGCCATATTAGATTTCTCTGTCATAATCTTTGCAAAGGCCATTTCACTATCTTTAACATAGGAAAATTGAAAACAGTATCTAATACTTTGTAATCATATCTGACATTTATTAATAGTATTAAATGACTTGGAATTAAGGAAATAATGACACTCTTCATAGAACCCCAAATCCGGGGTAAACAAGTAAAAGGAAGTTGGACCTAGGGCTCCTCTCCTTTTGTGACTGGGCAGAGTCCAACCAGTTTCTCACCCCCTTTCCTACTTAGATCTCTATAAATCCAGAGAAGGAGGCATATAACTCTATAGCCAGAACAACTTCCCTAAACCCTGTACTGGCTTCACTTCTCCATGCAGAACTTCAAAAGTGCCATTTATCATTTAAAGGCATTTAAATCTGGAAGATGGCAGATTGTTGTCAAAAAGAATTCAAATTTTCTGTAAAGTTCTATGGGAATATAGAATTTCATTTTTTTTTTCGCTGCAGTCTTCCCATCATCCCCTTGTAGGCTCAATTTTCTCTGCATTTTGTGTTTTTCATAAAACAAAACATTTTCCCTTCATAGTAGAAGCTATAAATGACCTTCATTCTGTTTATTGCCTCTCCAGCTTGTATTAAGCCTTCGAGCTCTGCAGAGGGATTTCTAAAGGCCACAGGCCTCAAAACCTGCCAACCTATCAATTTAGCTGGGAGAAAAAATAAGTTAGTGTGCTTCTCCCATGCTTGAGATTGTATTTGTACCTAACCTTCAGCACAGAGCACACTGTTCACTGAGAGATCTATTTTTATACTTTAGATCAACTGTCTCTTTCCTCTCCCCGTCTCAGCCTTCTCCCGTGCTTGCTTTTGTCCCTTAAGTTGGAATTGTAAGCCCCCTTTTTCTCCAAGGACTAGAATATATAATGTTGAAAGCAAGCCACTTTAGCTCACAAGTACCCTGTAGTGGTTTGGGAGGTCACTTTCAGTGTAATGAGGTCTTGCTGCCACTAGGGCCCAAAAAGAAAATTACA
The DNA here is from genome assembly GCF_003255815.1 of Theropithecus gelada. Taxonomy (NCBI): domain Eukaryota; kingdom Metazoa; phylum Chordata; class Mammalia; order Primates; family Cercopithecidae; genus Theropithecus; species Theropithecus gelada. The sequence continues at coordinate 13,089,012 of NC_037675.1, forward strand.
AGGAGACCAAGTCTATCCTTGGAAACTCTTTAACTTCAGATGGGACCTTCTCCCAGTCAAACAGTTTATTGATTTTGTTTGCCCGTAATGATTCACAGTTTTTAAAATTTTGATGCATTGAAAAATACGACCTCTTCATTCTTTCTTCTACCTGTGCAATGTTCCTCTTTATTTCTACTGATAATGTGAACTGGTTGGTTGTTCCAAATGACTGGGAATATAAAATTGTTTGTGTACACATTACTCTGGAAAAAAAAGCAGCCCTCCTTCCTCAACTCCGTGGGTCCAGTGAGATTCTCAAGCAAAGGGCCGAACCCAGCCACAAGGTTAGTTGCGTGATCTAGGCTCAGCTATCCTAATGTATCAAACTCTTAGCTACAGTTGTTGGATCAGTATAAGCAAGTGCCCCAACAAGAGAAGTCTTTCCTAGGTTTCATACACAGAGATTATAAAGAGCTGTTAGATTTTCTCTCAGTTTGTTAGGCTGGAAGAAGCTACTGGCTGTCAGCTATCTTGTCTGCCAAGTGGACAAAATCAGCATGAAAAATAAAATCCAAGAGAGACAAAAACTGAGATGTGAGTTCCTGGACCGACCTGGGACTGAAGCAAGAACTATCCAGAGATATCCCAATTAACTGATCCAGTAACTTTCCTTTCTGCATATTTACATGATGTTGGGCTTCTATCACTACAATAGAAATCCCCTCTCGTATTTTATAGTGCAAAGAAATACTTTCTTCTAATTTACAGGTCTTTGATTTACATATAGTATCAAATATTTATTCTTGTTGGCAGGATATTTCTATTTCTTCTAATTTTGTCTTTATGGTCTTTGCCCATATTTGACAATTTTTTGTTTTGTAATAACTTTTTATATATTTGGGATACTACCTCCTTTTCTGTCATATAGGTAGCAAATATTGTAGCCCAGATTGTCATTTGTCTTTTGCCTTCGACAGGAAAACAGACAAATGTTTTTCTTAGGCATTCTGCTTTTGGCATTATGCTTTAAAAACACTCCCTACTCCAAGATTATTTTTAAAAACTCAGTATTCAAAATAAAATTTAAAAATCAATATCATTCTTCTGTACTGGGCATTCAGAAAAGCAAATAGAAAATAAGATTCCTTTGAAATAACAGTAAAAGCTGTAAAGTCACTGGAGTTTAACCTAACAAGGAACGCACAAGTATTTATGGAGAGAATCTTAAAACAATTACACAGTACATAAAGGAAGACTTGATTAAATGAAGAGATATGCTATATTCTCTGATGGAACAACTTAATAATGAACTTAATATTACAAAATGCTATGTATTCTACAAAGGGCACCCCCATGTATTTACCTGTAAACTTTTCATTAACCCTAAGTAGTAATATTATTAAGAACATTATCATAGGTGCTTGTTGGGGTTGCAGGGTACAAAGTCAGAAAGGTAGAGTAGTAGTAATGCTAGGGAGAAAATCAAATGCAAAGACTACAGGGCATGTTATACTGACCAATGAACAATACTGAGCCATGAGCTGGAAGTATTTTGTATTGTGTCTGTTTCTAAGGTCCAACAGCAAAGAAAGAATATCAACCTATATCACCTTCTAGTACTTTTTTTTTTTTTTTTTTTTGAGATGGAGTCTTGCTCTGTTGCCAGGCTGGAGTGCAGTGGTGCGATCTCATCTCACTGCAACCTCCGCCTCCTGTTTTCAAGCTATTCCCCTGCCTCAACCTCCCAATTAGCTGGGACTACAAGCGCGCACCACCAAACCTGGCTAATTTTTTGTATTTTAGTACAGACAGGGCTTCACCATGTTGGCCAGGATGGTCTTGATCTCCTGACCTTGTGATTCACCCACCTTGGTCTCCCAAAGTGATCATCTTCTAGTACTTTTAACGCTTTATTTTTATCTGTAAGTTGTGGGAAAGGTATTGACCTTATTGTTTTCTCTCTCACCACTCAAAATATTGAGCCTATTACCTGATTAAATTAATGTATCCATTATAGATGTTTCATGGGTAATCTGTTCTTTCTCACTATTTTAAATTGCCAATAAAAACATATATGGACCTATTGCTGGATTTTTGGTGTGTGTGTTTATGGCATGAGCAGTCTGCCTTTTCTTATACCCATGGAAAACTATTTAAATTATATTACCTTTATATAGGTCTTCTGACTTCCTACTCACTCAACCACCGAGTCTCATGAATTCTACCTTTAAAATATTTCTCAAATCCTTCCACTTTTCATTTCCAGTGTCCCTAGCCTGGTTAATCACAGTACCGCATAGCTCATATTTAATCTCCCTATGTTCATTCTTAATTCATTCCAAACAATTGTTCACACAATAAAAAAATTAACTGGAACCATTAGTTTATGTTACTTCCCTGCTCAGAACTTATAGGAAAATTTCCCTGTACTTAGATAAAATCAATTCAATTTTGCAAGGTCTGCCTGTGGCCACTTCATACATGTCTCTCTCTTCTCACCCTACATCCCTCTCTGGCATCTATCCTTTGTCCATACTGGGCTCCTTTGTTTCTTTTTTTTCTTTTTTTTTTTTTTTTTTGAGACGGTGTTTCACTCTGTCGCCCAGGCTGGAGTGCAGTGGCCGGATCTCAGCTCATTGCAAGCTCCGCCTCCCGGGTTGACGCCATTCTCCTGCCTCAGCCTCCCGAGTAGCTGGGACTACAGGCACCGCCACCTCACCCGGCTAGTTTTTTTTTTTTTTTTTTAGTAGAGACGGGGTTTCACCGTGTTAGCCAGGATGGTCTCGATCTCCTGACCTCGTGATCCGCCCGTCTCGGCCTCCCAAAGTGCTGGGATTACAGGCTTGAGCCACCGCGCCCGGCCCTCCTTTGTTTCTTGACTGTGGCAAGATCTTCGTCGATCTTCCTAGGGGCCTTCACACCTGTTTCTCTTCTACTGGGAACTGTGTTACCCTTCCTATCCTGATTCCAGTTTGAATGTCACTCCCCTAAGCAAATGGGTGCTGGTGTGTGGCACACAGGTCCAGTGACATTTGTGTGGCATCAGTGTGTGTGGTGTCCTCTAATTGGGGCAGATAACTCAGATCACCAGACAATGCTTCTCCATAACCTGTAGCTTTCTTAGAAAACACTTATTATCATTGGTAATTATTTATGTTTGTTATTACTCTTTAATATCCTTCTCTTCTGCTGGATTGTAAGCTCCCTGAGGGGAGGATCTGTGTCTATTCACCTCAACCTCTGCTATAAGCAGGGTGCACAATATAAGTTCTCAAGTATTTCCTTCATGAATGACTACTATCTGGCTGGTCACGTTGTCTACTATCAATTTTCATTTTAAAAAGTCTCAACTATCTAAATCAGCTTACTCTTCTACAGACACTTTAGGAATTTTTTTTTCATGCTCTAAAAATATCCCACTGGGACTTCATTACATTCATAATTTTGGGACAACTCGCTATCTTCACAACATTAACTCTCTTAACATGTGTCATGATATAACAATACTTTATATTTTATTTACATAGGTTCTACATATTTCCTGTAAGGACTATTCCCACTTATTTTATGTTTTTGGTTGCAACTGGGTACAATAGTTTGGAAAGAGAGGGATGTTTTCTTTTTCTATTTTAGAAGTATATATAATACAGGGAATTACTGGTATTTTACATATAGTTTTCAATCAGCATATATACTTAAGTAAATTATTTTAATCAGATCTTACTGAATTTTCTAGGTAGGCAATCATATGACTAAAAAGACCATTTTTCTTTATCCCTTTCATTATTAAAGCTATTGTTTAATTGTATTTTATTTCATCAGTAATTAATATTTTCATTATAATTTAAATATGATATAAATATAATATAAATATACAAATTTTATACTTTATATATGATATATATTTTATAAAAATATAACATAATATAAATATAAACCTTTAGGTTTAAAATTTAATTTTTTATCACTAAGCATGATGCAGTTACTAGACTGGAATATATTTATTATCATGTTAAAAAAGAATTTTTATCTTCTTTTACTAAGTTTTCTATAAAAGTGGTATTTGATTTTATCAGATGTATTTGACTGTCTAACACGATGAACTATAAGAAATATGATTGGGAAAACAATGCTGTGAGTTCAAATCCGAGCACCATCAGGAGCACTTGCCCTACCTTTGACAATGAACTTGAAGTATTGACCTCATTGACTTTTCAAGGCCTACAAGTCCTTCAAGGACTTTCAAGGAACTTTGCAAGTTCCTTGGTCTATTGGTTGCTTTACCATCCACTGCTCTCTTCATTATAAATTTTCTCTGACTCTGCCACAGTTTAGGAAGGGGCTGTTTCTTAGGTGTTCATTTTTAAAATAAAATGAGCCAAAGAAAATAGTGTTAAGTTCCACATATCAGGGATTCTTAGCCTCATTATTTTTTTTCCTGATATACAAATATATCTTCCAATTTGCACCATTCTTTAAGCCATTGTAGAATTAAATAAGGATGTTTCCATGAAAAGTAAATAATTTAGTTTTATGTTACTTTTTGTGAGTCTGCTCAATGTGGGTTAAAAACTCCTTCCGAAAATTATTTGGAGAGTTATCCTTTTGTGATCATTTTTAGGAAACTGAAACTCTTGTTGCTTATTATGAAAAGACTTCTGATTGCATGTGTATGTACACTTTGAAGATAAAATAAAATGCAAGAGCCATTCTAGAACAGAGCAATATCTCCCCATCCTTAGGTGCCTAAATGAAGTTGTAAGAGTCATAGACACCAGATGACTGCCATCATCTGGAGCTGTATGGACCTAACCTTCTCTCCTTCCCACTCCCTGAGAAACTGGCAACGTTCTCCTCATCCTTGAGTGTCTGTCATCCCAGTGGCCACCACAAACTCATTCCTCACTTTCACAAAACTGATTTCTGTTTATGGAGCAGCTGGCAGGAACATTCCAAGGCCAGGCACTCCCTGAGAAGCAAGCCTGCTTCTCTCAGCTGTCAGGAGCTTTTAGAAATAACACCCTCCTCTGAGGAAGTCAGAATAGCAACAGGAAAAGAAGTAAAACCTATTATAAAACAGTTGTCCAAAAACTTGGGCACGGCGCGGGGTAGAGATCGATACGCTGTGAAGGTTAAATCTATTTTCACACTGTGTTCTATTTCACAGTTTAATGGTGTTTTAATGTGTCTGTCACTGAGCCCCTACATGTTATGCAGGTAGAGCCTCTACAAAGGAGAAAGAACCCGGCTTTTCAAGCTTTGCTGTAACATCTTATTTACCAGCAGCGATCTGACAATTTCTTTTCCCTTCTAGAGAGACAGCAGGCCTGTCTCTTCCCTCAACCCCTCTGGCTCTCCTCTTCTCGTTTCTTTCTTACTCCTAATTTTGCAGAAGGCAAAGCTGGGGTCCTCTAAGTGACTTTTAGATATCGTTCTGAAAAGCTCTCCAGGATAGATACCCGTATCAAAGAAGAAAATGACTGAAACCTTTCTGACCCTTCCACCCTGTGCCCTTGATTGGCATCTTTCATTTTGCAGATGTCTCCAGCTGACTCTGTTCAATATCACCACTGTCCTCTCTTTTCTGCCAGGCACTTTGCTCAATCCCTAGCTTTGTCTCTCTCTTTCCACACATCAGGTCACTCAGTAGAGCCGAGTCAGGGGTCTTGTCCTTGCTTTCCCCATCATTTTGAGAGAAAGCCCAACTATTTCTCTATTCTTACCCAAGAGGAGATTTCTGTTTCTACTTTTACACACTTTAAGCCACATAGTAATACAGAATTCTACTCATTTTCCAGGGCTGTCATAACAAATTACTACAAATTGGGGGACTTAAAACAACAGAAATGTATTCTCTCCCTTTGTTCTGGAGGCTACAAGTCTAAAATCAAGGAATGGGCAGGGCCGTGCTCTCTCCAAAGGCTCTGGAGGACAATCTGTTCTGTGCCATTCACTTGGCTTCTTGTGTTACTGGCAATCCCTGGCTTTTCTTGGCTTGCAGACACCAATCTTTGCCTCCATCACCAAATGGCATTCTCCCTGTGTGTCTCTGTCTGTATGCAGCTTCTCTTATGAGCACGCACATTACATTGTATTAAAAGGCCACTCTACTCCAGTATGATTTCATATTAACTAATTACATCTTCAATGGGCTTATTCCCAACTTTCACCCCATTCTGAGGTCCTGACAAAGAAATGAATTTTTGTGGGTACTGTCTGTGATGTATATGTCTACCTGGCTGGGTGATGGTGCTCAGATATGTGGTCAAAGATTATTCTGGATGCTTCTATGAGAGTTTTTGGATGAGGTTGTCATAAATAAATCAATAGACTTGGAGTAAAGCAGACTGCCCTCTCCAATGTGGGAGGGACTCACTCAATGAGTCTAAGTCTTTACTAGAACAGAGACTGACCTCCACTGAGCAAGAGAAAATTCTGCCAGCAGGGAGTAGAGGTCGGAGTTGCAACATCAGATCTTCTTTGCTGGCTCATCCTGCGGATTTTGGACTAGCCAGCCTCCATAATTATGTAAATCAATCCCTTATACACCACTCTCCCTTTATTCATGTGCACACATCATATTGATTGTTTCTTTGGGAACCCTGACTAATACATGATCCAACCCAGTGCAGCCATGCAGATGAAATGTACAGAAAGTATTCCATGGAAGAACACATTATTTATCTATGCTCAGTAAAGGGGAGACAATCTTTAGGCATCCAGATTTTTGTAGATTAAAGGGATCATCATGACATCTGCCTGTTATGATTTCTAAATGGCTGGATTTTCCATGGAATTCAAGTTAAGGCGGGGTAGGGGTGGGAACAATGAGGATCCATTGCTTATAACAGGTTCTCAAAGTGTGGTCTTTGTCCTTTTGTCGAGAAAGGGGATCTCTGAGACCCTTTCGGGGGTATACAACGTCAAAATTGTCATGATGATACTAATATATTCTTGGCCTGTTTTACTGTGTTGAGATTGACACTGATAGACCAAAAGCGATGTGAGTTAAACTGATACACCTTAGCAGAAATCAATACAATGCCAGTGAACACTGTTTATCACCATGTGCTTGCAAAGAAATAAAAGCCAGTTTCACTTAAGAATGTCCTTGAGAGAGCTATAAAAATTCTTAATTTTATCTTTTGTTGTGATAAGATGGGAAGTTTATATGAAGTGCTTCTGTTCTATAGCAAAGTATAATGGTTATCACAAGGAAAAGCACTTGTGGTAGTTATTTGAGTTGCTAATCAAACTAGCCACGTTTTTTTTTCATAGAACACTATTTTTACTTGAAAGAACTGACAAATAATTATTCAGACTTGGGTACTTGGCCGACATTTTCTTGAAAGTGAACCAAGTGAGCCTGTCACTTAGTGGGAAACAATTGACAGTATTTGTTGTAAATAATAAAATGTAAACTTTTAAAATAAAATTGAAATTTTACAAAACTTACATCTACCATTGAGAGCCTAATAGCTGTCTTATGAGATCTGTAGATACATTAAATGAATATAATTATTATTCTATCTGAAACATGTGAAGCTTTAGAAATTTTGTCTAACTCAGTGAACCAATATTTTCCCACAGACCAAGGTAAAAATGTTATAAAATCATTAAATGGTAAAATATTAAACTAAAAGACAAAGTAGTGGATTTTAATGTTAATTCATATAGTTTCAGATTCTATATTGCAACTTTAAAAAACTAACACCTGTCAAGTTTTGGTACATGCTTATCAAACAGGCTATTAAAATATTCTTCTCTTTCCTAACTGCATACTGAGTAAAGTCAGGCTTTCTTCATATACTTGGAAAAAAACAATATATTGTAATATGCTAAATATAGAAGCAGATAAAAGACCCCAAGTGTCTATTAAGTCAGACATTAAAAAGGTTTGCAATTTTAAAACAATACTACTTTTCTCATTAGTTATTTGAAAATAGTTAACATAAGCAAAGATGGTATGCTAACAAGATGTTATTTTAAATAAATTAACAGCAACTTTAAAAATTTCTCCATTTCAACGTCTAATACAGTAAATATGGATAGATACATTCCAAATAAACAAAAGTTATTCACATTTCTCAATTTTTAAGAATGTAAAATTTGGTCCTGAGATAAAAAAATTTGGTCTACATCCATGACTCTGTAGTAAAAAGTCTACATTTTACTCAAAGTGAAGTGAGAAGTCATTCAATAATTTTAAATAGAAGACTGGCTTGGTTTAGACCAAATTATTATTGGTAGAGATGTTGATTCATGATAGAAATTATTGTATGTTTTGAAGATAGCAACCACAAGACTTACAGATGCATTCTATGAAGAGGTAGACGATGAAAAGACAGAATTCAAGCTGACTTCAATGTAGGGTTGTCAGATTTAGTCTATCAGTCAGGGTTCAACCAGAGGAAAATCAGTGGAAAATTTATATTAAGAAATATATTTCCAGGAATTTGCTTACACAATTGTGAGGGCTGGCTAGGAGAGTATGACTTTCATAGGACTGGCCATCGGGATGGGGAGGTTGACACCTTTGGCAAGAGCAAAAGCTCTACACAACAGGCAGTATTTCTTCCCCCAGAGAAACCTCAGATATGCTTTTAAGCCCTTTCAAACAATTGTGTCAGGCCCACCAAAATTATAATATCTAGAAAACAACTTATTGAAGGTAATCTCACTTACTTCAGGTCAACTAATTAAGGACTTCAATCACATCTAAAAAATACCTTCATGGCAACATAAGATTAGTGCTTTGGCTGAATTAGTGATTAGTCGATTTTGACTAGTCAAATCGACATACCAAAAAGATCATCACTTTATACCCCTTATCAACCTGGCATCCATACACATCTTTTTAAACCATACTCAATCTCCAAAAAAAAAAAAAAAAAACAATTACAATGTTATACTTACTGATAAAACTATCCTACCTACAACCAAAAACATGTTTACCTTTCCCCAGAAGGGTAAACATGGGGATGTTCACTCTTCTCTTTTGATAGCCTATTACTTAAAATGTTGTAATATTAAATATCATTAATACATCTTATTTAAGATGATGTGGGAATAAGAGTTGGGAGAAAATAAAAATATTTATACATAAAAATATAAATGTATGTACAAACACCTTAAATAATAAAGTAAGCAATATTTAAAACTAAGGTCCTCATTTCTACAACAGATCATGTGGTCATAGCTGGTATTCATAACTACCTTCTTCTACTCTCCATTCCACATCACCTTTGTCCTCAGTAAGAACCTCAGATAGTCATGGTTCTTTGCCTGGTAGAGTGATCCAAATATTCGTTCCTGCAGAGTCTGAGCTGTTAGCAATCCTTCCTGATTTGGGTTGTTGTAGTTTCCAGTTGACTTTAGTCACAGGACTGGGTAATAATAAGAGATACCCGAAGGGATCTCCTGTATTCCAGACAGTCTTCTTAGATCCACTGTGTAGTGGCAGCCCAATTTACACTTGCTAATCAGGATCTATCACCCTAGCCAGCACAGGAACCCCCTGCTTTGCCTGTTGATTCAGAAGCATGAAAAGCCCAAAGTGACTGCATGGCAGGTTGATTATATTGGATCTCTCCCATCACGAAAAGGACAGTGCTCTGCTCTTACTGGAAGAGGCACTTATTCTGCATATGGATTTGCCTTCCCTGTGTGCAACACTCTTGCCAAAACTACCATCTGTGCACTTACAAAATACTTACTGTCCTATGTTTTATTGGCAATGTTAGTCCTAGGATTGTGGCCTCAGTAATGGTCACTTACTGATATCGTGAAGACTAGAAGAGTTTTCAGTAAGTTAAATGAATGAATTTGTTCTACTTGGACAGGTCAGGGCTGAAGACAAAAATTTGCAAGTCATCGATATGTACAGGATGTTTAAACCATGGTGCAAGATGAAAGAAGAGAAGGAGACAGTAATAGGGACACTCCCATAATGGAAGGTAGGTGGAATAGAGAGGAAGGAACTAGCCAAGAAGAGCAATGAGGAGTAGCCAACAATGTGGGAGGATCAAAAAATGTGTGTTCTTGATACACCTACATTTTGAATATATTTTGAATTTTATGGTATTTCATAAAGAGCATCATGCCTTCTCCTGATATGCCATGCAAACACATGTAGGAACCGTAGTGGAAAACTTTATGCTCCAAACCAAATATTTATCAATCTCTGCTTAAAATAGGGTAAAATGAAACCTAAAAGAACTAATTTGTGGATTCATTCATTAAAGGAGCATTTATTCAGAATTATTTTAATTTAATTAATTTAAGCACTGAGCATATAAAATTTGTTTGCAAACTTCAGGTAGTTAAGGAAAGTTTTGATAAAAATATACCCCAAGACTTCAGCATTTGATTTTGATAGGGATACAGAACACTGAGAAATGCCAGATAATCAGTTTTCAGTTTAAATATCTTACTGCATAGTTTAATGATGCTCAGTTAATGTGAATTTGGGAGAATTAAGAAAAAATATGGCCATCTCAGTTAACTCCTGAGACATTCTGAAACACTATTATTTCTCCCAGAATTGAGACACTTTTTATCACCATTTTGCACTTTCCCAGAGAGGTTATGAACCAGCTGCCTATAGAGCAAAAATATTACTATCCAATTAATATTTTGGAAGCAATGACAGAGTATTCTAACCTCCTGGCTCAGCAGTCTGTTCTGAGCGTCTGATCATTCAGGAAGTAGGATAAACGTGGGGCCAGTCAGTTCACCGGGTCCTCATCACCAAGAGCAGAGGCCACTTACTGAAGTCTGTGAATCACAGAAGGCTGCAGCAGGGGAATTTGCATTTGAATTATGAATATTTAAACAGGCTTATTAAAACTGTGTCCACAGAGAGCAAAATACATTTGCTTTTAAAACAATTAAAAATAAGGGGCAGAGAAGAACAGTCACTAAATGCATAAAATTTGGAGTGAGAAGATGCAGAGTGAATCCTTAGCTCCAGCACTTCCTAGCTATGTGAGATAGGGAAATGAATTTGACCTCTCTAAGTTTCATCCAAGCTCCTGTACCTCAGCTTATTCTCATTCTTTGGTTAACCAACAATAAAAGCGTGGTCTGTGGAACCAGAATGTCTAGACTTGAATCCTGATTGTGTCACTTACCAGCTTTTGTACACATTACTTAGCCTCTCTGTGCCTTAGTTTGCCTTTCTCTAAATGGGGATAATACCAGTGACTATGACAATGCCTTGTGAGATTAAATGAGTTAATTCACATAATGTATTTAGGGGACTCACAGGCACACGATAAGCACAAAACAAGTGTCAAATCTTAATATAATTAAATATATGAGTGTGTATCAGAAACTGTGTTGGGTAATTAGATGAAACAGTGACACAATCTTTGCCTACACGGAGACAATTTAACATACAATAACAAAAGCGGTGTTATGCAAGTTTAATAGGAAAACCACAATGTTAAAGAAGCACTAAGTTAGTATTGGGGGATCAGGGGAACTTTTCAGAGAGAATATACTTTAAACTGAAATATGACAGGTGAATAGGAATTAGCCAAGAACCAAAAATAGGGCAGAATACTGCCAGTAGAGATAAAGAATATATATGAATATTGAGGGAAAGTATGACAGATGAAAATGAGGGAGGAAGGGAGGGAGAGAAAGGGAGAGGGATGGAGAAAGAGAAAGGACAGAATGTCTTCTTTCAAGTTATAATGGGGGAAAGCTCAGAATGTGGCTCAAAAGGCCAGGTCAGAGTTGACTTTGGAGACAATATCAAGGAGTTTAGGCTTTCTCTTATAGGTATTGGAGAGACCAATAGTCTATATATTTTTGGGAGACAAATAGTCCATGTTTTGGGGGGGGGACAAATAGTCTTTCTGTCCCCTGCAAAATATGGACTATTTGTCTCTATTCATCCCCCAAAGTTCATGTGGTGGAAACTTAATTTCTCACACAACAGTGTTGAGAGTAGGACCTTTAAGAAGTGATTGAATTATGAGGGCTCTGTTCTCATGGAAGAATTAATGCCGTTATCATGGGAGTAGGTCCCTAATAAAAGGATAAGTTCAGCCTTCTCCCTTCCTGTCTTCCTCTTGCCCGTGTGATGCCTTCCACCATGTTATAATGCAGCAAGAAGGCTCTCACCAGATGCAGCCTCTTGATCTTGGACTTCTCAGCATCCAAAGCAATGAACCAAATATATTTCTGCTCATTATAAAGTACCCAGTCTCAGGCATTATGTTATAGCAGCATGTACGTACACACACACACACACAACTAAGGGATTCTAGTAAGGTAACTGTTGCAGCAAGCAAGTTAATGGGTGACAGTATCTTGAGAGGTAATGATGCAGATAAGAAGATATAGTTAAAACATTTTTCAGGAATAGAAACATAAAAATTTAGTGACTGACTAGATATGGGTAACAAGGAAGGAAGGCTCCAAGCTAGCTCCAGATTGAAAGATTGTGCAATAGATGGATGGTGTAAATCACTAACTTAGGGGACATCAGAGGTAGGCTAGGTTTGGGGTGGATGGGATATACGAAGAAAGTGAGTAACTTTGGACCCATTGCTTGGAGGAACAAGAGCAACAACCAAGTGGAAATCTCTAGTGGACAAGAGTAAGGTCCGGGCTGGAGACATAAGGGAGCCATTAGCATAGATAGGAGATTCCTGGTGAATAATGCAGAGAATGAGATAAGGAGGCTGACCTGGTGAGGAACCCTGGAGAATATCATTTTTTTTTTTTAAGGAACGGGCCTTGGAAGAAGATAATGTGGAGGAAAGATAGGTATTGCAGTGGAAAGGTAGGAAGAAAAGAGGAGGAGTTGAAGGGTTTTTCTGACCTGGAGGTGATGGATAACTGTGAATAGGGCAGTAGGGGTGGGATGATGGGGGTGGAAGTCAGGGAGCTGAGGACTGAGTGAGAATGAGAGTAGAGTCAGCAAATATACGCAATTGTTTAAAGAGCTTTGAGAAGGGAAGCTGAGGACTAGAAGGAACCTGCAAGAGGAATGTAACCAAGGGGTAATGTTTTAAAGATATGGAGTGAGTCTTAAATGTGTTTACATACTTTGAAAGGGATAAGAATAAAAAGCAAAGCTAAAGGGAGATGGGAAGATGTGATAGAATCCAGAGAGCAGCTCAGGAGATGAGTCTTCCACTGATTGGCAGGTACTAAGTTCAAATCAGTGTTTTTCTACTTGAACTGTTTCCTTTTGAGGATCTATTTTGACCACTGTAAATTGGTTTGCCTCTCAGAGTCAGCTCATAGATTACAGGCCAATTCTGTAACTTTTATGCACATAGAAATAACCTCAATGCCTTGTAGAATGCAGGTTCTGACTCAGGAGGTATGAGGTACGGCCTGGGATGCTCCATTTCTGACAAACTCTAAGGGTGGATGAGGCTACAGTTCACAGGCATGCTTTGAATAGCCCTAAATCCTGGAGTTCCTGGTGTTGCATGTGGCTACCGATCTTCTCATCACAATTCTACTCCCAGCCTTTCCCCACCTGAGACCTTTCTCTGCTACAGAAGTAGCTTTCTAGCAGTGTCAGGGCAGGACTCTTCTTAGACTTGGATTCTGAAACATATCCTGTTACTCATTAAACTTTAGATAGGGAAGTCTTCATGATGTTCTTAGAACACATCAAGCTCAATGATGTCTTAGTTCTATTCTAGAACTAAGATACCTGTCCCTAGATCCTCACATGGTTGTCTTCTAGTCATTTGTTTCTTAAATACTCTTCATTGAGGCTTTCCATAGTGATCCAATTTAAATTACCATCACCCTTAGTCATTCTCTATATTACCTTAAACCACTTTTTTCTCTACAGCAGTTTCCACTGTTTAACAGGATATTTGCTCATTTATTAATCTGCTTATCTAACATTTTGTATCACACAATGAATACTCCGTAAGAGTAGGGACGTCATCGGTTTTGCTGCCCATTATAACCTTTTGTCTTAGACAATGTCTCATAGGTAGCAAGCACTGTAGAAATAATTGTTGAATGAAGAAAGAATGCTAAATAAGAATCCCTGCTATTTGTAAGTTTAGAATGAACAAGTAGTAGGTGCCAAAGGAATAAGAAAATATAAGGAAGCAAAATTAAAAAATAAAATTCTCTATAATGCCATAACTTTTTCTGTGAAGATTATGTTTGACGTTAACAGCATTTTGGGTCATCTTAGAGAACAAGAGTGGACTTTGGAAACATAGCTAAGAGCCAATGACGTAATAAGTTCCCCACAGCACATTCTTTGTAGTCCATTAGGTTTTTTTTCTATATTTGATCTTAGCCAAAAAGCAGATAAGTGATTGTCCGTTTATTTGATTCTTGCTTCTGTAGATTTCTGGCTCACTAAAGACAGAGATCACGCAGTCTTCTTTCTGTATTTCTCATTAGATTTGCCACTTTTAAATATAAAATTTGTATACTGACTAATCCATTTATAGTTCGGTGACTATGAAGAGGTCTCTATAATTCCCTGTCTTTTTTAGCCCTTAATTAACTTCCACTGAAGGATGAGAGGAACCAGGGAGATCAAGAGGCACATGTGATTTTATGATTCTGCCATCACCATAGAACTGTTTGTAGTGTTATATCTATCACCTCAAAAGCTGGCTAGAAAGGCCGACAGTAGAGGAAATCAACTCAATCTATTTCCATTACCTCAGTGCTACTTGGGGTCATGTCCTACTTGGGCAAATAACTCACTTGGTAAGAAATCAGAGGTGTTAAGAAAGGAACTAAGAGGGCTCCTTGGTCACTGTCTCAGGCTCAGTTCTGCCAGAACCAAACCCTGAGACAATGATCATGAGGTTTCCCAAGGGAACAGATAGCGTACTGGAATAGTGAGACCAGGACTAGAGGAGGAAGACCTTTGCTTCAACACAAACGTCAGTAGTAAGAACAGAATTATCTTTGCTTCAAATTCAATATGAGACATGAATGTTATCTGGAGTATTGCAAGTCTACAAATATTAGCATGAGGATTGAAAATGTGGAGACAATATTGTCTCCAGAAATGCAAACTAAATTGACCAAAGTGCATTAATGAGCTGGTGAGTTTATTGCTGCAAACCTGAAGCTTCATCTTGCTGGAAACCTGGGGTGATGAGTGAGAAAATGGGTATTTTTACTCTAACGTCCATCCCTCATTGGCTGGGAGCTACTCCCAAGGGGTGTGACACTCCCAGAACTTCTGGCCTGCCTTCAATGCATGCTGGGACAATGTTCTTGGGAAGAATCCTGGGCATTGGTGTTTGGAGAAAGACACCATTGGCATACACTGTAATGGAGATAGTAGAGTAGCCATGGGTGGAGCATGGCAGTGTCTGCTCCAGTTCTTTCATCAACAAAGGATCCAGACTGAGACCTAATGGACAACATGCATTTAACTGAGGGCAGTCACAGGCAGCTCTTTACACCACTGGAAAGTAGGATCATCTTTATGTTGTGTCAGTAATCAATATTTCTGTCACTATCAATTTCTCACATAGCTATTAGATCTCCTTCACTCTTTGGAGTTTTTAAAATATTTTTTTCTCTTCCTGAAAAAAAATATATTCAGTTTAAAGGAGACCTTTTTAGTAACAATCATACATGACCTGACTTACTAAGATACTGAGATGTCTACAGGGCTAGGTGGGATTTGGAATACTTATGGCTAGAAATTTTAATTGATTTTTATAAATTATTGTTTTATTAATTGAAACATATTCATTTTCTTATCTCAGAAGTGACAACCAAGTGGATTTTGACATCCCCCCCTTTTTTAAAATTTTGTCTTACATCTTCTGTCCCATTTTCAAGACTATTCATGAGGAACAAGCATAAACAATTGCTACTTATAGTAAGTGCTTAAACAGACACCATCACATGGTTTCAGGCACATAACCGGTATTCTTTGTGAGTAATGAAATAAGGGCTGAAAATTGAAGATTGTTAAAAATGATAATTATTTTTAAAACTGGAAAAATTCGATATGAGATATGAATGTTATCTGGAGTATTGTAAGTCTACAAATACTAGCATAAGGTTTGAAAATGTGTTTTAGAGACAATATTGTATCCAGAAATGCAAACTAAATTGACCAATTATCAATGTTCAAACTCTCTTAGCCCTTCTAACCAAAGGCTATAAAGGCAGTGTTTGTACACAAGTTAAAGGAAAATTTAAGAAGAAAAATGTTTGATGTTGCTATTCATAGTGTTCCTTTTGTCGAAAGCCCAAGTTCACATTGTTAAGACCGACTGGCTTGGTTCTCAGGGACCATTCAGCTCTTGTGTGTGTCCTTGGTCAAGAGAGGGATTAGAGACCTAAGGAGTCAGACACAGTTTTGCTTTGTTAAATAGCTCTCTTCTCGTGGAAGGAAAGGTCAGTAGTAAGAACACAATTATCTTTGCTTCAACACTAAACCTTGACCAGTCTGTTAACTACTGAAAGCTTGAGCCAGAAACAGCTTCCTCCCACTCATGGTTTTATAGAAATTGTTTAATAGGGTACTTACTTCAACAATGTATTTGAATTGCAGTGTGAGTACGAACAAGTACGAATGTGTCTTTTAAGTACCTGTTCATGGAAGGAAGAAACCACAGTAGCCTACAGCCACTGAGAACATAGCTCTGTCTCTTTGCCCAATGTTGTATGGCTGTCCATTCTAAGGAGCAATAATGTGAAGTCTAGGACTACAGAAAACAGACTAACTTGATGATATTCTATAGGTTTTAGGCAAGTTTATTTACTTGGGGGTAGCTATTAATAGAATTATTTGCATTTAACATAAGATGTCATGTCCTTTGCTCCCTGAGATTTAACTTCCCTGTATCAAATTGAGCAGCCACCAGCTTTCATCAAATTTCACCAGATTTCATCAAATCTTACTGAGTTCTCTATATCAGAATCTGGTGTCGACTCTGGAGCTATTTATAGAATGGTTTCTTCTTTTACAGCCTCTCTGTCCAGGTTTATGTGGAAACAGAATCATAATATGAATGTGATGAGGGTATAGAAGTGAAGGAAGGAAGGAGGGAGGGAGATGTGAACTCACTAGACTTACACACACTTGGGTGTGTCTCTAATAAACCCATTCCTTCTCTACTGCAGAGCAGTGCAGAAAAGCGATCTGAAGAACCCTCTGACATAAAGCCAGTAGACCCTCATCCACATCTTGCCTCTTCTCCTTGAACTGACAGAAGTCACATATCAACTCCCCAGTGTTTCACCTCAACATTTTTTGTTTCTCCAAGCCACCACTACTGTTGTAAAACCTACTTAATCTTACTACTGGCTTCCAACTCTCACTTCTCTCAATAATTACTACCCAGAGACAAGAATTAATCCACATATGAAGATCTTGGAAGCTTTTATTGTTCAACACAAAAGTAAGACTACTAAAGTTCATTTGTAAGATGAAAGCAGAACTTAGTGGTGTCTTTTCAAAGATATTTTAGGAGTAGTCCTAAAATGAGGCATCAACCAATATCTTGGTTCATCTAAGAAAGTCCCTCTATAGAGCATCCTCAGGTATTATCTCTATGAATACCCTTACTCAGATAACCACATGACAAACTTGCTCAGGAAATAATAAAGTGTTTCTTTTTAGACGTACAGGGTTGGTCTCAACCAATATAAATAAATTATTAAAGTATGGAGTGGCACTAGATGCAGAGAACATTTCTTACCCAAAGTGTCATGATATCAAAGATGACCAATGTTCTGGGTACTAGAACCGAGGCCCGTAGTGGGATGGGGGAAGGGGGGAGGGATAGCATTAGGAGACATACCTAATGTGCATGACGAGTTAACAGGTGCAGCACACCAACATGGCAAATGTATATATATGTAACAAACCTGCACGTTGTGCACATGTACCATAGAACTTAAAGTATAATAAAAAAAAGGAAATGTAAAACAAAAAAAAAAGAAAGAAAGAAATGTAGTGGAGAACCAGAAAGACAGGATCCTTCTCTCCTGCAGCCTATGTTTTGATGAGGATGATAGACATGATGGAAACACTTTATTAATAAATACCTGTAGTGTTACTAGGGAGAAGCCACAGGATCCAGAGAAAATTCCAAATGACAATTTGAGATACCAACAATGCAATATTTTGCAACTAGTTCACATATATTGCCTCCAGTTGACTTAATTTACTGCTTCTGGAATCATATACTTGTCTTCTAAGGTCTTCAAATTTCTTCTTGAAAATGATCAAGCAAAAACAATGATCATTCTCTTCCCTTCAGATATCAAAGAAGAGATAATTATTAATAGATTCTGGAAGGATAAGTAAAACCCAGAAGAAATCTGTGCTGCTTAAAGTTCATTTACCCAGTAAAATTCTAATGTCTTCCCAGTATCATGATGGGGGTGAGGCTGTGTTTTCTGCCCCCTCCAGCTTGGCCTTCTGTCCAGTGGATTCTGGCCCAGCCTCATCCTCAATTCTAATTAAGGTATTTTGTAAACACACTTATCTGACTTGAGGACTCAGCCAACAATAAAATGATGAGGCACCACCACTCTGAAATGAAACCTTTGTTCTAAAATCCAGTCTTCTATCCCCTCCCTGTTGAAACTCCCATTACCTAGAGCACAAAGAAAGCCTTGACAATCCTTTCCCTGGCTCCAGCAGATGCCACAGTGGCTGCTGCTCAAATTGCTTCCTCTCCCCATGTATTCTGCTAAAGGCAGAAGGGAAATCACTCTAAGGAGTAAGCCATTCAGCCATTGTATTGACACTGCTGCATTTGCCCAGATGAACAGCATTTTTATTTATTTTTATTTTGCAGTCACTCAGAAATAGATGAACGCTTGTACATTTGACAAACAGGCAAGCACCTACATTTTAAATGTAATTTGCAGATATTCTGACTTTACTAGAGGATTGTTTTCCAGATTAGTAGTCTTCTTTGAGAGTGAGCTTGAGATATATGACTATTTTTAAAGAAAGGCATAAATGTACAATGATGTGGAATTAGTATCAATAGTTTAAAAGCAGAGGGTTCCAGTGAGCAAAAGAATCTTGGGGATTATATGTTTCTATACCAGGTTTCCTACAGAGAATATTAAGAGAAAAAAAAAAAAGATGAAGTGACTTGCTCAAAAGCATACAGACAATTAGATACTTGAGAAGAATCTCAGACCTGGCATTTGATCCTGACAGTGTAATCCTCTCTGCGTAACTACTCATTTTAAGAGGGAAAACAGAAATCACAGTGTTGAACTGTCAAATAAACATTAGTCATTTAGTAATCACTCAATTTTGGTAAGCAATAAAATTTAATAAACACCAAATATAAAGAGGTCAAGGAATTTTAAGGAAAAAGTTAGGAAGTTAGATAAGTCTTGCAAACATCGTAATAGTCTATAAGGAATCAAGCCACAAAGATTCTATAATATATAACAACTCAAGGGGGAAAGGAGACCTGGGGAAATGTTCTGATCAAGTTTTTTTCCTTGACATAAGGGCTGGTTAAACTTGTGTTCCCTAGGTGAAAAAGCATCAAACTGTTTGCTTCTTGGCTGTGTCTTTTATTATGTTTCAGTTTTTCCTTAGGAGATTATTAGCCTTGTCTGAACTTCAAGAGTAATGTAGTTGAGTGTTAAAAAAATTGTATTTCTTCCAACCTTAGTAGGGTCATGGGAAATAGCAGTCCTGGAAAACCCTTAGAAAATCAGATTAATGGTTGGGTTCAAGGGAGACTTTGGGTCCTGTCACAAGCCACTTGACTCTCTTGCTGGTCCTTATTTATGAAAAAGGAGATCATAAGATATTTACCTCCTTGAAAGCTAGCAGATGTATGGAAGTGCTGTTGAAGTTCTTCCCATTAAAATGGGTGAAGAGTAGGGGTGAGTAAACATGACCAGCTTAGATCAAATGAACCCCCCATAACCTTGAGCCTCTTATTTGTAGAGGCAATAACAGTAAATCTCCTCCTCTATAATTTTGCATAGTTCTCTATACTCCAACAATCATTCTACCTGCATCTGAAGCAACTATAAACATCTTTAACCACCACACACTCTATGATCTTTGGTTTAATTATTCAAAGAGTAATAATTTGGAAATCTCTATAGAATTTTTGTCAAAGTCATGTATCTAAAGATGAGGTAGTGGATTTTGGTTAGCTGCTGTGGTAGCTTTAAAACATGGCTCCAAGACTCTTTGACATCTTCTTCCATTTAGAAGTTGGGGCTATTGTCCCATCTGTTGAATATGAGTGGGCTTATGATCCTTAGACCAGTACAGTACTGTGTGATTTCTGAAGCTGATTCATCAGAGGTGAGGCAGCTCCTATTTCGTTGGAATGCATGGGCTTGGAGTCCTGAGCTGACATGTAGGAAGATTAACTACCCTGAGACCACTACGCTATGAGAGAGCCAGGCCATATGGAGACACCACATGGAAGTGCTTCAGTCTGAGTGATTCCAGCCCAAACACCAGGTATAAATGAAGGAGGCTTCAGGTGGCTCCAGCCCTAGCCAGTAAGTCACCCCCTCTTAGGCTTCAAGTCATCCCAGCTAAGGCCCTAGTCATTGAGGAACACAGACAAGTCATTCAACTGGCCCTCGCTGAATTCCTGGCCCACAGAATCCCCAAGTCTAATAAAATGGTTACATCAGTAAGTTTGGGAGTAGTTTTTTTATGCAGCAACACTACCGGAAGAGGAGCTTAAGGAAATCAAAGTTTAATTAAAAGTAGCTAGACTCAAGTGAAACTGGAGCAAGATGGCCGAATAGGAACAGCTCCAGTCTCCAACTCCCAGCGCGAGCGACACAGAAGACCGGTGATTTCTGCATTTTCAACTGAGGTACTGGGTTCATCTCACTGGGGAGTGCCGGACGATCGGTGCTGGTCAGCTGCTGCAGCCCGACCAGCGAGAGCTGAAGCAGGGCGAGGCATCGCCTCACCTGGGAAGCGCAAGGGGGAAGGGAATCCCTTTTCCTAGCCAGGGGAACTGAGACACACAACACCTGGAAAATCGGGTAACTCCCACCCCAATATTGCGCTTTAAGCAAACAGGCACACCAGGAGATCATATCCCACTCCTGGCCAGGAGGGTCCCACGCCTACGGAGCCTCCCTCATTGCTAGCACAGCAGTCTGTGATCTACCTGCAAGGCAGCAGCGAGGCTGGGGGAGGGGCGCCCGCCATTGCTGAGGCTTAAGTAGGTAAACAAAGCTGCTGGGAAGCTCCAACTGGGTGGAGCTCACAGCAGCTCAAGGAAACCTGCCTGTCTCTGTAGACTCCACCTCTGGGGACAGGGCACAGCTACACAACAACAACAACAACAACAACAAAAAAGCAGCAGAAACCTCTGCAGATGCAAACGACTCTGTCTGACAGCTTTGAAGAGAGCAGTGGATCTCCCAACACGGAGGTTGAGATCTGAGAAGGGACAGACTGCCTGCTCAAGTGGGTCCCTGACCCCTGAATAGCCTAACTGGGAGACATCCCCCACTAGGGGCAGTCTGACACCCCACACCTCACAGGGTGGAGTACACCCCTGAGAGGAAGCTTCCAAAGCAAGAATCAGACAGGTACACTCGCTGTTCAGAAATATTCTATCTTCTGCAGCCTCTGCTGCTGATACCCAGGCAAACAGGGTCTGGAGTGGACCTCAAGCAATCTCCAACAGACCTACAGCTGAGGGTCCTGACTGTTAGAAGGAAAACTATCAAACAGGAAGGACACCTACACCAAAACCCCATCAGTACATCACCATCATCAAAGACCAGAGGCAGATAAAACCACAAAGATGGGGAAAAAGCAGGGCAGAAAAGCTGGAAATTCAAAAAATAAGAGCACATCTCCCCCGGCAAAGGAGCGCAGCTCATTGCCAGCAACGGATCAAAGCTGGACGGAGAATGACTTTGACGAGATGAGAGAAGAAGGCTTCAGTCCATCAAATTTCTCAGAGCTAAAGGAGGAATTACGTACCCAGCGCAAAGAAACTAAAAATCTTGAAAAAAAAGTGGAAGAATTGATGGCTAGAGTAATTAATGCAGAGAAGGTCCTAAACGAAATGAAAGAGATGAAAACCATGACACGAGAAATACGTGACAAATGCACAAGCTTCAGTAACCGACTCGATCAACTGGAAGAAAGAGTATCAGCGATTGAGGATCAAATGAATGAAATGAAGCGAGAAGAGAAACCAAAAGAAAAAAGAAGAAAAAGAAATGAACAAAGCCTGCAAGAAGTATGGGATTATGTAAAAAGACCAAATCTACGTCTAATTGGGGTGCCTGAAAGTGAGGGAGAAAATGGAACCAAGTTGGAAAACACTCTTCAGGATATCATCCAGGAGAACTTCCCCAACCTAGTAGGGCAGGCCAACATTCAAATCCAGGAAATACAGAGAACACCACAAAGATACTCCTCGAGAAGAGCAACTCCAAGACACATAATTGCCAGATTCACCAAAGTTGAAATGAAGGAAAAAATCTTAAGGGCAGCCAGAGAGAAAGGTCGGGTTACCCACAAAGGGAAGCCCATCAGACTCACAGCAGATCTCTCGGCAGAAACTCTACAAGCCAGAAGAGAGTGGGGGCCAATATTCAATATTCTTAAAGAAAAGAATTTTAAACCCAGAATTTCATATCCAGCCAAACTAAGTTTCATAAGTGAAGGAGAAATAAAATCCTTTACAGATAAGCAAATGCTTAGAGATTTTGTCACCACTAGGCCTGCCTTACAAGAGACCCTGAAGGAAGCACTCAACATGGAAAGGAACAACTGGTATCAGCCATTGCAAAAACATGCCAAAATGTAAAGACCATCGAGGCTAGGAAGAAACTGCATCAACTAACGAGCAAAATAACCAGTTAATATCATAATGGCAGGATCAAGTTCACACATAACAATCTTAACCTTAAATGTAAATGGACTAAATGCTCCAATGAAAAGACACAGACTGGCAAACTGGATAAAGAGTCAAGACCCATCAGTCTGCTGTATTCAGGAGACCCATCTCACACGCAGAGACATACATAGGCTCAAAATAAAGGGATGGAGGAAGATTTACCAAGCAAATGGAGAACAAAAAAAAGCAGGGGTTGCAATCCTAGTCTCTGATAAAACAGACTTTAAACCATCAAAGATCAAAAGAGACAAAGAAGGCCATTACATAATGGTAAAGGGATCAATTCAACAGGAAGAGCTAACTATCCTAAATATATATGCACCCGATACAGGAGCACCCAGATTCATCAAGCAAGTCCTTAGAGACTTACAAAGAGACTTAGACTCCCATACAATAATAATGGGAGACTTCAACACTCCACTGTCAACATTAGACAGATCAACAAGACAGAAAGTTAACAAGGATATCCAGGAATTGAACTCATCTCTGCAGCAAGCAGACCTAATAGACATCTATAGAACTCTCCACCCCAAATCAACAGATTATACATTCTTCTCAGCACCACATCGTACTTACTCCAAAATTGACCATGTAATTGGAAGTAAAGCACTCCTCAGCAAATGTACAAGAACAGAAATTATAACAAACTGTCTCTCAGACCACAGTGCAATCAAACTAGAACTCAGGACTAAGAAACTCAATCAAAACCGCTCAACTACATGGAAACTGAACAACCTGCTCCTGAATGACTACTGGGTACATCACGAAATGAAGGCAGAAATAAAGATGTTCTTTGAAACCAATGAGAACAAAGATACAACATACCAGAATCTCTGGGACACATTTAAAGCAGTATGTAGAGGGAAATTTATAGCACTAAATGCCCACAAGAGAAAGCAGGAAAGATCAAAAATTGACACTCTAACATCGCAATTAAAAGAACTAGAGAAGCAAGAGCAAACACATTCCAAAGCTAGCAGAAGGCAAGAAATAACTAAGATCAGAGCAGAACTGAAGGAGATAGAGACACAAAAAACCCTCCAAAAAATCAATGAATCCAGGAGTTGGTTTTTTGAAAAGATCAACAAAATTGACAGACCACTAGCAAGACTAATAAAGAAGAAAAGAGAGAAGAATCAAATCGACGCAATTAAAAATGATAAAGGGGATATCACCACCGACCCCACAGAAATACAAACTACCATCAGAGAATACTATAAACACCTCTACGCAAATAAACTGGAAAACCTAGAAGAAATGGATAATTTTCTGGACACTTACACTCTTCCAAGACTAAACCAGGAAGAAGTTGAATCCCTGAATAGACCAATAGTAGGCTCTGAAATTGAGGCAATAATTAATAGCCTACCAACCAAAAAAAGTCCAGGACCAGATGGATTCACAGCTGAATTCTACCAGAGGTATAAGGAGGAGTTGGTACCATTCCTTCTGAAACTATTCCAATCAATAGAAAAAGAGGGAATCCTCCCTAACTCATTTTATGAGGCCAACATCATCCTGATACCAAAGCCTGGCAGAGACACAACAAAAAAAGAGAATTTTAGACCAATATCCCTGATGAACATCGATGCAAAAATCCTCAATAAAATACTGGCAAACCGGATTCAGCAACACATCAAAAAGCTTATCCACCATGATCAAGTGGGCTTCATCCCTGGGATGCAAGGCTGCTTCAACATTCGCAAATCAATAAACATAATCCAGCATATAAACAGAACCAAAGACAAGAACCACATGATTATCTCAATAGATGCAGAAAAGGCTTTTGACAAAATTCAACAGCCCTTCATGCTAAAAACGCTCAATAAATTCGGTATTGATGGAACGTACCTCAAAATTATAAGAGCTATTTATGACAAACCCACAGCCAATATCATACTGAATGGGCAAAAACTGGAAAAATTCCCTTTGAAAACTGGCACAAGACAGGGATGCCCTCTCTCACCACTCCTATTCAACATAGTGTTGGAAGTTCTGGCTAGGGCAATCAGGCAAGAGAAAGAAATCAAGGGTATTCAGTTAGGAAAAGAAGAAGTCAAATTGTCCCTCTTTGCAGATGACATGATTGTATATTTAGAAAACCCCATTGTCTCAGCCCAAAATCTCCTTAAGCTGATAAGCAACTTCAGCAAAGTCTCAGGATACAAAATTAATGTGCAAAAATCACAAGCATTCTTATACACTAGTAACAGACAAACAGAGAGCCAAATCATGAATGAACTTCCATTCACAATTGCTTCAAAGAGAATAAAATACCTAGGAATCCAACTTACAAGGGATGTAAAGGACCTCTTCAAGGAGAACTACAAACCACTGCTCAGTGAAATAAAAGAGGACACAAACAAATGGAAGAACATACCATGCTCATGGATAGGAAGAATCAATATCGTGAAAATGGCCATACTGCCCAAGGTAACTTATAGATTCAATGCCATCCCCATCAAGCTACCAATGAGTTTCTTCACAGAATTGGAAAAAACTGCTTTAAAGTTCATATGGAACCAAAAAAGAGCCCGCATCTCCAAGACAATCCTAAGTCAAAAGAACAAAGCTGGAGGCATCACGCTACCTGACTTCAAACTATACTACAAGGCTACAGTAACCAAAACAGCATGGTACTGGTACCAAAACAGAGATATAGACCAATGGAACAGAACAGAGTCCTCAGAAATAATACCACACATCTACAGCCATCTGATCTTTGACAAACCTGAGAAAAACAAGAAATGGGGAAAGGATTCCCTATTTAATAAATGGTGCTGGGAAAATTGGCTAGCCATAAGTAGAAAGCTGCAACTGGATCCTTTCCTTACTCCTTATACGAAAATTAATTCAAGATGGATTAGAGACTTAAATGTTAGACCTAATACCATAAAAATCCTAGAGGAAAACCTAGGTAGTACCATTCAGGACATAGGCATGGGCAAAGACTTTATGTCTAAAACACCAAAAGCAACGGCAGCAAAAGCTAAAATTGACAAATGGGATCTCATTAAACGAAAGAGCTTCTGCACAGCAAAAGAAACTACCATCAGAGTGAACAGGCAACCTACAGAATGGGAGAACATTTTTGCAATCTACTCATCTGACAAAGGGCTAATATCCAGAACCTACAAAGAACTCAAACAAATTTACAAGAAAAAAACAAACAACCCCATCAAAAAGTGGGCAAAGGATATGAACAGACATTTCTCAAAAGAAGACATTCATACAGCCAACAGACATATGAAAAAATGCTCATCATCACTGGCCATCAGAGAAATGCAAATCAAAACCACAATGAGCTACCATCTCACACCAGTTAGAATGGCGATCATTAAAAAGTCAGGAAACAACAGGTGCTGGAGAGGATGTGGAGAAATAGGAACACTTTTACACTGTTGGTGGGATTGTAAACTAGTTCAACCATTATGGAAAACAGTATGGCGATTCCTCAAGGATCTAGAACTAGATGTACCATATGACCCAGCCATCCCATTACTGGGGATATACCCAAAGGATTATAAATTATGCTGCTATAAAGACACATGCACACGTATGTTTATTGCAGCACTATTCACAATAGCAAAGACTTGGAATCAACCCAAATGTCCATCAGTGACAGATTGGATTAAGAAAATGTGGCACATATACACCATGGAATACTATGCAGCCATAAAAAAGGATGAGTTTGCGTCCTTTGTAGGGACATGGATGCAGCTGGAAACCATCATTCTTAGCAAACTATCACAAGAACAGAAAACCAAACACCGCATGTTCTCACTCATAGGTGGGAACTGAACAATGAGATCACTTGGACTCAGGAAGGGGAACATCACACACCGGGGCCTATCATGGGGAGGGGGGAGGGGGGAGAGGGGAGGGATTGCATTGGGAATTATACTTGATGTAAATGATGAGTTGATGGGTGCAGCACACCAACATGGCACAAGTATACATATGTAACAAACCTGCACGTTATGCACATGTACCCTACAACTTAAAGTATAATAATAATAAATAAATTAAAAAAAAAAAAAAAAAGTAGCTAGACTCTTTTCGTATGAGCAAGAATTAGCCCTGGCCACTTGGAATATGGAATGGGTATGTCATGGGCACTGGATATCAGAAAGCATGGGTCCTGACACAATATGTGGATGCAGATGCAGCTGTAGTTGCATCATTTACCAGGAGAGGAACTCCAGCGCCTTCCCTAACATAGACAGAGCTGTTACAAGAATAACAACATTCATGAAAACACTTTAAACTATAAGACACTATAGAGGTAGCAACTCTTATTAAGGGTTATGCTTTCTTTTTGGTGAAGATAATTTTATGCTGATCCTGTTGACAATTGCTTGTCTTCTAGCTCAAGTTGAAAGGATGAGAGATACAGGAACATCCAGAACCACTGGACAATTGAGAAGAGCCATGATACACAATTAGCATATGAGGCATTGCTCATGGTCCATCTTGAGTCTGCTTTGAGTGACAGTATTTGAGCTGCAAAGTGAATACACGTTCTAGTTTGAGGAAGATGACTGAAAGTCAACAGAATAGAGCCATCTGCACTTGTGACTGAGGTGCCACCTCAATTTTTCATGCCAAGGAGAATGATATTCATAGAATACTGAATAGAGAGATGGTGTTTCATGATTGTTATATCCTACATTTTCTGTCGCCAACATTTTAAAACCAGGAACTTTGAGCTAAGTTGAAAGAGAAAAATTCTCCCTCAGCGGAGAACTAATGGCATTCGTAAGCTTTCCTGACTACAGAAGACTTCTTCAAATCCAGCTCCTAAGTATAAAGTATAAACAATAATCTGGTCATACTACCTCATTTGGTTCTGCTGTGAAATGGAGATAGCATTCCCCATTCGGAAACTTTTAATATAAATATTTGGAGCTCACAGTGCAAGGAAAGGATTAGGCGATTGTTTTACTGCTGAAGAAGCTTTGGCAGGGGTATGGGGGCTAAGCTCTAATGTACAATGGAAGTAATTCTGAGTATCAGATTAAAATTGGTCTTCTACATTCTTTTTTTCCCTTCTCCAAACAGTATTGTATTTTATACATCGTATTAAGATCTCCTCCCTGTGTGAATGCTGGTTTATATCCCCCACCCTGTATCTCTTAACAAGCTCCTTGGTGCAGCTGAAATTAATGCTTTAATGCTTCCTGTCGTTTTAAATAATGTGACATTGAAATACAATTTTTTAATGTGCTGGCATTTAACATGCCACAATATTTCAGTTATTTTACATTCATTTGGGTGCTCTAGTGTTATTACAGCTGTTATGAAATTCTGACAAAGAGGTGCATTTCTTTCTTCTCTTCCACCATAATTGCTTTTTGCTGCATCTCTGAACCGTAACCATGGCGATCTGCAACATTCATCAGAGGACCTCTTGTTATTTCCCTCGTGTGAATGAAAAACAAAGTGGTATAAATACTAGAAGTTTCTTAAAGGCAGCTTTTTCTGTGTGTTTTTCTCTTCCCTTCTGTATTTTCTTCATCCTTTTCTTCTTTATCCTCTTTTTAAATTTTTTTTTTTAGTTTCCAAATGTGGAAGATCTATTGAGGGGAAATTAAGTTGCATAGTTAGTTTTTCATATATTTTTAAAGGAGAAATTATTTATACGGGGTCTTTTGTGGAAAGCATGAAGAGAAAATAAGAAGTTGGTGCCTTCAGGAAGAAGGAACTGTTGTCATCAATTAAAAAAAAATAAAAGGTTTAGTCTTTTCTAAATTTGACTTGTTACAAACAAGTCCTTGTTGGAGCTACTTAATGTGGACTATAATTACCATATCGGAGCCATATTACTGATGTTTGGACTTGATCTTCCTTTGTGAGGGGGTGTGGATTGAAGCGACCATGTCCTGGTTTCACTTTAAATTGCTATCTTTCTGGCAGCTTGGGAGCATATTGGGAGGCCAACCCTATCTACTTTCTCTGTACTCTTCAACTCTTCTTCAGTCTTTGTGTTCAGGATTACCAGGTTTAATCTGAGGTTTGCGGTAAAATTGAAACAGAATTTCCATTAGCTATTCTCTGTGAGAACACAATACAGGTAAACTGGAGGACCCTGCTGTGATGCTGTGCAAAGACCAGCCGCAAACCTGAAAGTCAGCTTCACCTGAAGCTTCAGTACATTCCTAATTAACTATTTTAGTGAGTTGAAGGCAAGGCAATGTGGACTTTTATTAACTTTATAGGAATGTTAATCACAGATTTTTTTTTTTTTTTCCTAGAACTTCAGAAAGCTCACCTCACTTTTCATGGTTTTTCCAACATTTCTTTGTGGACATCAATAAAATTATTAAATACGTAACATTTTTGATGAAGCAGAGAATTTATAAGAAGAAATCCAGTTCTTGGTGCAACCTAAAGCCAACAGACTTATTTTTGCCAATATTTTGTAATTTTCTGTTTTTCTATTTAAGTTCTCCTTTGTATCTATTGCAATAGATCTACTCTTGGTATTAGTGATGAGATATCAATAACAGCAATACAGGCCGGGCGCGGTGGCTCAAGCCTGTAATCCCAGCACTTTGGGAGGCCGAGACGGGCAGATCACGAGGTCAGAAGATCGAGACCATCCTGGCTATCATGGTGAAACCCTGTCTCTACTAAAAAATACAAAAAACTAGCCGGGCGAGGTGGCGGGCGCCTGTAGTCCCAGCTACTCGGGAGGCTGAGGCAGGAGAATGGCGTCAACCCGGGAGGCGGAGCTTGCAGTGAGCTGAGATCCGGCCACTGCACTCCAGCCCGGGCGACAGAGCGAGACTCCGTCTCCAAACAAACAAACAAAACTAACAGGAATACATTTTTGAGGCACAATTATAGCAAAAGCCATTGACTGAGTATTCATAGAATTGTTTACACCAAAAACTTTAACCTTATAAAATTATTTTTTGTATGAAAATTAAACATAAGTCTGGCATTTTTTGTTAAAAAATTTAGGTTTAAAAAATTGACCCAGCCCAATACACCAATTCTGCTGGCCCATAGCAATTAGTCAAAAGTATCAATAAATACTTTTAGTAATTGTGTGGCCATTGAGAATGTACTTTTCTGACATCTGACTTCATGGATCTTAATTAGCCAGGCCCCTAGCTGCTATCCTTTGAAAATTATTGCCCTGTTTGCACCCAGGCCACATTTCCTGCAAGCTGCTCCAACCAATGATTGAGTGAAAATGAAGTTAGTGTTCTATAAGCAATTCATCTTTATATACCATTATATAATTTGCAAAGTACTCACACTGGAGCATCTTGTAATCTGTAATATAATTCAATAATTTGGGCAGGGAAGTCATGTTTATCCTTATTTTGCAGATAAGGACACTAGAGCTCTGAAGTTACATGGCTAAACATGCAAACATTTATTCTAAATCTTCTAGAACCAACCATTCTTCTACATGAGTGAAACTATTCACCCATATATTTATCCAACAGGTATTTCATGAGTATCCACCAGGTCAGACACAGATGCCCAGGTGACTCACTAAACCTAATGGGCTGAGGGGCTGTGGTATATTCTGAGGACAGAAGACACAGAAGATTAAAATAAAAAATATTTTGAGATGCCAAACACCATTTGTCCGGATGGTCCAACCCCATCACTTGCCTCTCATTTTTGAACAGGTCCAGATAAAAAGGACTCTCCATTCAAACTTGAATCATAAACACAAAGGATTACTTACATGCTACAAACCTAGAAGGGAATTCATATGAAAAGCTAAAAGGCATTAAAATGGCATTTCAGAAGGAGAATTACCTTAGGGAATAGGAAAAACATAACTGATACATAAAGAAATGAAGTCAAGTGGAAGAACGCAAGAAAGTGTTAAACAATCATAAATTCCCCCCCACCTCCTGCCCCAACACACACACACTAACAAGTAGAAGAATGCTTCTGGAAATGGAAGCCAAACAAACTAGGCAAATTTGTTCGAAGAAAATTAGGATTATAGATTTATGGAAGGTGTGAGTAGCAGGGAGACTTATTAGATTGGTGCAAATAATGGCTTATTTAAATAATGGTTTTGCCATTGGCAAAAGTCAATGGCTTTTTATCAAATGGCCATTACTTTTAATGGCCAAACTTAGTGACCAAAACTACAATTACTTTTTCGTCAATCAATAGACATATCTGTAGCAATACACCAATACACTGGTACTAGTTTAGTGCCAGAACCCTGTCTACACCCTCATTTCTGCTTCTCTGTATGTTTCACTTATTCTTACCACAAGCTTTCTTCACAAGGCCACTGGCAGCTCCATGTTCTACACTGCAAAAGTTTCACCACCAAATCAGGAATGACTTGGTTTCCCAGTTTCAGTTTGAAAAATCTCAGTGATAGATTCTGAATGGCTTACTGCTTGACTGATTAGCTGTGGCCAGTGGAGGGCTGGGCTATGTGAGAATATGAAAACACTGAAGTAGCCATGTGGTTTGGTGACAGCAAAGTAGAATTAGAAGTTCCTCAGTGAAAGGGGCAGAGGGTGCCAGACAGATAATCCCAGGGATACCCACTAGAGAAAAATGATTGGGAAAAAATGTCAGATCCTGACAGCATGAACCATCAAAACAAATTTCTAGAGTGAATAAGATAAAAGGTAAAACAAAAGTAGCAGAAATTAAACAAGAGAGAAAAGATAATTCTTTTTCCTCTTGGGCATTTTGTATTTATAAAGAAGAAACCTATTTTCATAACAAATACTTTCATTACAAGGATCGGTATCCATGCACTCATTCAAAAAATATTTCTTATCAAATGCCTGCTTTGTGCCAAGCACTATTCTAGGTACATAAATGCAAAAAACAATGGCAGGTTTTCTACTCTCACAGAGCTTAGTCTCTAATGGGGGCAAGGCAGAGGCAAACAACAGGCAAAGATAAAATTAGAAACAGGGAGATGTGATAGATACTGGGTGGGTTACACGAACTGCATGGACACTGAGATGACATTTAGGCTGAGCCATTAATTACAAAAAGCAGTCGTGCATAAATCAGGGAGAAAACCATCCTGTGAAGAGGGAATAGCTAGTGAAAAAGTCTTCAAAAGTTGGAGCAGAAAGCAAGACAGTGTGGCTAGAAGGCACTGGTGGAGGAAGTGAGTACTATCAGATAAAGAGGTCAGCAGGAACCAGACCATGTCCATCATTGGAAGAGAAGAGCTGGTTTCTAAAGACTGGGTCTTCAGATAGAAGGAGATGTTCTAGAATAGAAATAAAAATTGGAAAATATCAATATAGTTGACCATATAAATTTCTAGGTTCTGTGTAAAGAATATAAAAGAACTTCAGAAGAAAATATTAAACAGGAAAGATATTTTATAATTATCATATAGAGTTGATCACAGGTAAATTAATATTTTCAATTAATAAGGAAACTAAAATATTAAGAAAAATATGGGCAAGGGAAATGAACATATAATTTGCAAGAAATATATGTATTTTTCAAAAACCTCACTGTCAATATATCAATCAGATTACTAACCAAAGAAGTGCTAAGTAGAGCAATTAAAGGTCGTTTTTATCAAAAATGGTGAAGACTTTAAAGAAAAAACTAATGTGCTGAAACTGTGGTGAGCGAAGCACACCTGCACAAATTTCAGTCAAAATATGACTTTTACAGGGTCAACCTGGCAACATGCATGTAATCTTTAAAAATTCCATTTTAAGAGATATACCTTAAGAAATTAACCAGACATGAAAAAGATTTCTACTTAAGGAGTTTGTTGCAGGACTAGTAAGTAAAAACAAACTGGAAAGAACCTAAGTATCTGACAATAAGGTATTAATCCTGACTAGTCCTGTCTGCCTTCAGTCTCTCACCATTTCAGTTAAATTCTGTGGCTCATGATTTTAATGGAATTTTCCCATTACTCTCCACTCTACTGCCTCTGTATTTTTACCATTCCAGTGTCTGACAAATCCCTAACCCTCGACCATCTCTCTCCCACTTTCTAGTTATTAAGAGTTCCCTGTCACCATGGTAATGCAAGCATCTTGGACACCAGCCTCTTGCATGCACCCCTGAAATTGGCTTCTAGTTGACCCTCCTGCATCCACTTATGTGCTCAGCCATCCTCTTCAGTACAGTCAGAATGGTCTTTCTGAAACTCAAATCTGCTCACACTCATTGCCATCCCTCCCCACATGGCTGCCTTTGGAAGCTGAAAACACTTTGCAGAATGAAAAGAAATTCTTAGCGGGGGTCTACATTCCCTAATTGATGTGAACCCTACCTTCCTTTGCAGCCACCTTTTCTTCCATCCTTTACTCTTAGCCTTTGGGTTTCAGTTATATTGTCTTTTGTAGAGTTCTGCCAATATGCCCATCTTTCTTGTCAACTGGCTTTGCACATGCTATTCCTTATGCCTGGAACAGTCTTTCTCAATCTGCTCCATCTTTTTCACCCACTTCACTTTATTTATGCCTTCAGATCTCAGCTCAATCTTTTCCTCATTCAGTGACTTCCCTAACCAGGTCAATTCCCCTATTTGTGTGTTTTTATATTCCAGTGTACCTTTACTATTTTATACCTGTGAGTTATAAATGTCTATTTACACATTTGAGCCATTGACAATGTATATCTTTCTTATTGTTTAGTGAGGAATGTATAATATCCACATATGCAGATAGCATGTCTGCTTTGGAAATGGCTATATTCCTAGCACTCATACTGGCATATAGTAGGTACTCAATACATATTTATTGAGAATGAAGGATTAAATGATGCTATGTCCTTAAAAAGAAAGGTCATACACCACTAAAATTAAAGAATTTTTAAAGCATAAACATTTTAATACAAATCTATATTCAAAACTGTATATAGGATATCACATGGTTATACAGTTTTATACCTATATATGCAAAAAATGTACATGAAGCTAGTTATCTCATGTATGCCCCTGGAATTTCCAGATAGTGGGATACTTTAAAAAATAATGTGGCTTATACCTAACTCAACTTAGGAGAACACTGAAATTAATTGGTCATCTCCTCAATATCTCTTGTCTTGCACTGAGGAATTTCTGGTAAATGGATTTCTCCTGTCGGTCCACATGGGGTCTCTAGAGGGACACCTGGGCCTAGCATCCTGAAGTGTGGACTGGGAACTCAGTAGGCATGGCCATGTGATGATTAGAACAACTTGGCATTGAAATGTCCAGATTGATTGGGTCTCCTGTCCTTCCTGCTTGCAGCCTCTGGGTCTTTTAGTCATGTAAGGCAGGCCAACTGTATCTCAAAACTGTGAGTAAGCTTTTTAGAATGGCTGGTCTTTGAAAACCTAGTTGATAAACTCTAAGCAATAATTTTTAAAAGTATATATAATGACGTATACATAAATAATATGTATATAATTACATAAGACATATAAAACAATGCATTTAGCTTTCAATTTACCTAAGACGATAACTTGTAGGTATATTCTCATCCTTTAGAGGGTCAAGCCTTATTTTTATTAAAATATGAATAGAGGTAGAATCTAACAGTTTCCATATCTCAGCACAATTATTGGATTCCTCAGGGGCAGAATGGTAGAAAACATTAAAGAGAGCATGAAAATAAAGAGATATCTGAGCTTATGACAGGATAGTTTGAAACATGTTCATATGTTGACTTGCCTCTAGGAATTTACTTGATCCTTACTTCTTATCATAGAGGGAAATCATGAAGCTCTTAATAGAAAATACATAAAGTCAAAACAAACTGTAATGCACTATGTTAGCTTGATTAACAAATCAGTGAAATTAAAATGAAGGATCTTTTGAGAAAGGTTGGTCAGTATGTCTTTTAACTGCCATCAAAATAGGTATCATACCTGCCATTTCATTCTGAATTTTTAATGAGTAGCACATAATCTATCAATTTAGGAGATTCATGCTCTGCTTATCTAGGTGAGAGAGAGGTAGAGTATTTTCTTGCTATTTTCATGTAGTGAGCAACATTTGAGTCTGTCTTAACTGATTTCTCACTTAAAAATTATTAAGAAATTTTATTCACTAACATTTATAGTGGTAGGATATATACCCTTCCTACCTGATTTTGTTTTATCAGTAAAAAGAGCGAGTCAAATTAATTTTTATGCTCCAACAATTCCCTCTGGGGTGTGTGAAATATATACTTAGCTTTTCAATTACGTAGACAATTTATAAGATATGACTTGTTCTAAAGCCAATTAACTTATTTCTTCAAATTTTTATAATCTACTCTCTAAAAACTGTTTGTTGTATTATTTAGTATATGTTTGTTATACAGATGCCCAGCCTTCCACCAGAGATTATGAGCTTTGTTGCTCAGAGAAGGCTGGCCCCTTGAAATGGAGGATTAACGCTTCTCCTCCCCTGTGGGGTACAGAAATGAAGTTTCTTTTTCTCATGTTGACTGAATATTGAAACATTTGGGAGAAGTGGGTATTTAAAAAGTGCCTTTGTGGTGGCTCACGCCTGTAATCCCAGCAATTTTGGAGGCCAAGGCAGGCAGATCACGAGGTCAGGAGTTCGAGACCAGCCTGGGAAACATGGAGAAACCCCCATCTCTACAAAAAATACAAAAAAATTAGCCGGGTGTGGTAGCGCGCACCTGTAATCCCAGCTGCTCAGGAGGCTGAGGCGTAAGAATCACTTATACCCAGTAGGCAGAGGTTGCAGTGAGCCGAGATCATGCCATTGCACTCCAGCCTGGGCAACAGAGCAAGACTCTGTCTCAAGAAAACAAACAAAAACTGCTTTTCGTACCTTAATGACCAATTCGAAAGTTGTAGTTATACCCAAGGATGACCAGAGGCATCTAAAGATCCTGAAACAACTTTCAAAACAAAGTGTCTGATTGATCAAATAAAATTCTTTAAGTTAAATCTCTAAGAAGAGTGAGTAAAGGGTAGAGTGAGCAAACTTCCCCTCCCCCACCCAACCTCAAAGTGCATCATGGCAAGGACCAGAACCATTCACTGAGCTCATGGTTGCATATTAGTTGGGGAGATCAGTTTGTTCCGCCATTCACAGAAGGATGCTGGCTGAGAAGTGCAAACCACAGGTCTTGCTGGCTCCTTTTGTGCAGCCACCAATCAGCAGAGGAGCTGGCAGGAGCTCCATGAGGGGTGTCACACTTTCAGAGTTTGGCGGAGCAAGGCTGCACAGGTTTTCCTATGGACCAACAGATACTAAAGAAAGTAACTGGGCTTATGTCCTATGAAAAGGTCACTTCCGGCCAGGCGCAGTGGCTCATGTCTGTAATCCCAGCACTCTGGGAAGCCAAGACAGGTGGACCATCTGAGGTCAGGAGTTCGAGACCAGCCTGACTAATAATGGTGAAACCCCATCTCTACTAAAATTCCAAAAATTAGCCAGGTGTGCACTTGTAGTCCAAGCTACTTGGGAGGCTGAGGCAGGAGAATCACTTGAACTCAGGAGGTAGAGGTTGCAGTGAGCTGAGAACGTGCCACTGTACTCCAGCCTGGGTGACAGAGTGATACTCTGTCTCAAAAAAAAAAAAAAAAAAAAAAAGAAAAGAAAAAAGAAAAGCCCACTTCCTGAGAGAACTGCCTGCCAGGATGTGACCATTCTACCACTATGCTACAGAAACAAGAGCCTAGGGTATGTGCCAGAGGCCAGCCAGAACGTACAGCACCTTCATCAGGGTACTATACCCAAAGGAGTTCACTGTGGGGGTTCTCCAAAGAACCCACAAATGCCCTATCCTCAAGAGAATGAGCTAACAATTGAGCTGCTGCCATCCAGAGGGTGCCAGTTCCAGATTATAAAACCACTTATTCAAGTAACATTTTACTTCTTTTCTCTAATTTCCTTCCTTCTTTCTCCAGCCCTGGAAGAGACAAAAAGGGCAGACTGAGTAGGCAAGGGAGTGTAGATCTCATAAACAGACCTCGTCCTCTTTCCCCACTGCTGTTTCCTGAGCCTTGAGTCAAGCTTGAATTAGGAGGGATGAACTTGAATTTGATAAATGCCTCACCTGATGACTTAAATTAGACTGGGCCTAATATCTTGAATAAGAATCTTCTATACTCAGAAACTCAGTCTGAGATATCACTGAGCAAGGACAAAGGATCTCTTGCAGTTTGCTTGAAGAAAATGGTCAGAGAAAAATAAAATTGCATCCTGTCTACACTACATTGAGTCTGGCCCATTTATTAATAATAAACTGGTTACCTCTGGTTTCCAGTCCAGAGGTAACCTCATTTGTTGGTAACCTCATTTATGATTGCATTTCAGTTGGATTCCCTCTCCCCTGGGCATTACCACTAGGAAGTGGGCCACCACCTTCATGGTGAAGTGTATCTCTGACTTCTCCAGTTGGGTGCTGGGCACTGAGGAAGCTGGTGGACACCTCTGCTGGGAACATTCCTCCTGCCTTTTTCTTCTGGGTTCCAATATGTTCACTGGGCCTTACTGGTGCATTGGAGGCCCTGAGATGCCAGCTGTACTCTTTGTGCTATAGAGTGAGGAGGATGATTCTCAAACAACTCTTTCAATTTTAATCTATAGCTTCATCCTCCTCCCCCTGCCTGTTACGATTGGTAGACTTCTGTGAATCGTAGGTCAGGAAACCAACCTTTGTGAGCCACATCACACTGAATGTTGACTCCCTCTCTTCTTTGAGGGCTAAGACTGTGTGGTTTATCATTGTTCAGATTTTATATTGATACTTTAAAAATTACCAGTAGCAGTTTAAAAATAACATACATCTATTATCACACAGTTTCCATGGGTTAGGAGTTCAGGCATAGCTTACCAGGGTCCTCTGCCCAGGGTCTTACAAGGCTGCAGTCAAGGTGTCAGCCAAACTGCGTTCACTTAAGACTACACTGGAGAAGAATCTGCTCTCAAGCTCTTTCAAGTTATGGTCAGAATTCATTTCCTTCTGACTGTTTCACCGAGAGTTGCATCTATCTTCTTACTGGCTGTTGCCTGAAGGGTGCCTCAGATCCTTGAGGCTGCCCACAGCTCCTACTTAGTGGCCCTCTCCAAGGGCTGTTCATAACACAACTGTTTATTTCTTTGAGGCCAGCAGGAGAATCTCACTCCAGTCTGCTCATATGGAATCTCTCATAATGTAACATAACCACAGGAGTGACACGGCATGACCTCTAATTAGAAGAAATATGTCTGTCCACACTCAAGGGAAGGGGATCATGCAAAGGTAACATTCACTGGGGGGGTCACCTTAGGGTGTTTCCACCATATTCTGGTTTCCTCTCCCACAAATTGACTTCCTCTTGACACTTCCACTCCCTCGTGCCCACTTTTAGAAAAGGCCTACCAGTTTGTTGGAAATGCTTAGGGATGCCTTGTTCCTTCACCTGCACATCCAAATCATTGGAAAGGATGTTTAAACTCCACCTTTAAAATGCATCCCATTCCTCACCTCTTCACCTGTATCCTCTTACTCCAAGTGCCATCAATTTGTCCATATCACTGCCACATTACCCAGGCTCCATCCTCCCACTTTCTCATCACCCATTTCCACACAGCAACCAGAGTCATCTTTTAAAAGTCGTGAATCAGATCATATTGTCCCATGCCTTTCACTCTCAAGTGGCTTCCCACTGTGTGGAAAATCCAAACTCCACACCATAGTCTTCGAGGTTTCACTTAATCAGGGCTCTGTCCCGACTCTGACTTCACTTTCTCCACCCTCAGGAATGTGAGATTCATAAAGCCTGGGACTTTATCTTATTCTCTCTTGGAGTTTCAGTGCCTAAAATAGAGCCTGGGATATTTAAGACAGCTTAAATCTTGTGGATGCTTCATAGGCTCAAGTTGAACATCTGTGATACAAAAATGGAGCCATGAAGTTTCCATGTTCAATGAAGGAAACAGTGTTGTAACAGTTGGCTCCAGTTTAGAGAAAAACTGACTTGGGTTAAAAGAGCCAGCTGATAGAGGGCATTACTAGGGCACTGGGGCCACTGGCTAACATGGCGCTTCTATAATAATCCCAAGTTCCAACATCCATCAGCCTTTAGCCCATGATATGACCCAGTATAGGAACTTGCCTTTTCCTATTAGTCCTAATAGAGCAAGGATGCTAAGTCAGGGGCTACAGTGAGGAAATCTAATTTCTTTGGATTTAGCCCCTTCACAAGTATGAAGTTTTATAGATGGGGTTTCCAGCCTCTGATACTAGCCAGAAATCCAGAGCCTAAGACTTTCTGACTTTTGCTGTTATTCTGAAATCCTCAGTCTAAAACCTAATTTGAGCTCTCACTTTCCTTGTGTTGCACCAAATTTAAAAATACTCCTTTGAGACAAGGACCATTCACCTCCTTCAAGCCCACATAGATCGCACTGATCAATCAAGATACTGATTTTTCTCCCCAGATCATCTCCAGTGTTATTTCTCAAGCCATCGTGTATGTTTCAAGTAGCAGTGGTTTGATGGTCAGGATGAAAACAATTCAGCATTCTTACTTTAATGAACAGGAATTCCTTACCTCAAAAGGAATAACCCTTATTTTATGTCATAAGGAAAGGTGGTATGATCCCTTCACATTTCAAATCCTCTGGGTCTAATATAAAGAGATCTAACCAGCTTCATCTCCCAGTAAAACTACCACTGTAGACAAAGCATGGTAAATGCATTCAATCTAAGTGGTGAATTCTGACCAACTGTTAGCAGCTGCTGGAATGTAGTCATGAGATCACTAAAGTTATATCTGGGCTCAGTGAAAAAGAGTATCTTGGTCAAGGGTGATAGCTGCTATGAATTTTCTAATTTTCCTTCTTGTTCATGTTCCAAACAACTCCCCTCTGGATGAGGTTGACACCACCATACTCGATAACTCCGTGGGCTCATGGCCCAGAGTCCCCCTGAATTTACTGACTTCTCATTTCTCAGAAGTAATAGAGACAGCCTATAAAGTTCACTTCTGCCTTCTTAAAGAACACAATGTCAGCCAGGTGCGGTGGCTTATGCCTGTAATCCCAGCACTTTGGGAGGCCAAAGCCAAGGCCAAGGCGGGTGGATCATGAGGTCAGGAGTTCGAGACCAGCCTGACCAACATGGTAAAACCCCGTCTTTACTAAAAATGCAAAAATTAGCCGGGCATGGTGGTATATATGCCTGTAATCCCAGCTACTCAGGAGGCTGGGACAGGAGAATTGCTTGAGCCTGGGAGGCGGAGATTGCAAAGAGCGGAGATCATGCCACTGTATTTCAGTCTGGGTGACAGAGTGAGACTCCATCTCAAAAAAAGAAAAAAAAAGAACACAATATCATTTCCTGACCCAGACAATGCTAAATCACATACAGGACACCTAGTGTTTTAAGTTTCCCCATCTTTGGTTTCTGGGAATACAAAGCAAAAGATCCAGGGGCATGGAGTGAGGCATAAGTCATTAAAGGCTGCCCTGGCTTTTCCCTTCATGGTGTACTGGGAGACACCATGTGGTGTGAGGCATTCATTTGCAGGTATAGAGTCCGTAAAATTGTATTCTAAAATTAAAAAAATTTTAATTAGAAGGCAGCATCTGTGAACCTTTTGCTGGAAGCCACTATTTTTTTTTTTTTTTCTGATAAATTATCCCAGCTCTGTGGCTCCTTATCCCCCTCCCACCATGTCAGAGATTGTAAAACCAGCCTCTGCTCCTGTTGCAATACTCCTGTAACAGTCACATGGAGATTTCTCTGCTTAATATTTAACAAGCTACCCATGCCTCCTGGAAAACTTTGAGAAATATTTAATTTAGAGCCACTTCTTCCCTCGTAGACTCTCATGGTTGCCCTGTTTTGCTCTCATTTCCTTATTTCCAGAAACTGTGTGAATCAAAGGCAGGTCTGGACTTCTGAGGAGGGCACTGGCTTCTTAATCCTTACCTGCTGCCATCTTTTGCCGTTTGAAACAATGTAATTCACTCTGGCTGCAATGTGAGTAGCCAAGGTTGAATACTTTTTTTTTTTTTTTTAATTTCAAGTGAGAGCTTTTTTTAGGTTAAAAAATATTCTGCGTAGCAATGGTAGTCTTAGGGTCTCTGTATACGTCTATTTTCACGCTGCTGAGGAAGACATATCTGAGACTGGATAATCTATAAAGAGAAAGATGTTTAATCAACTCATAGTTCCACATGGCTGGGGAGGCCTCACAATCATGGCAGAAGGTGAAAGGCACTTCTTACACGGCAACGGCAAGAGAATGAGAAAGCCAAGCGAAAGGTGTTTCCTCTTATAAAACCATCAGTTCTTGTGAGACTTATTGACTATCACGAGAACAGTATAGGGGAAACCCTCCCATGATTCAATTATCTCCAACTGGGTCCCTCCCACAACTGGTGGGAATTATGGGAGAGCTACAATTCAAGATGAGATTTGGGTGGGGACACAGCCAAACCATATCCATATGCAGATGAAGGCGGAGATTGGGCTGATGCATGTACAAGTCAAGGAATGCCAGAAATTGCCAGGAAACCCCCAGACTTAGGAGAGAGGTGTGGAACAGTTTCTTCTTTAGATCCCTCAGAAGGAACTAAGCACACTGACACCTTGATTTCTCAGACTTCCAGCCTCTGGAACTGAGAGACAATACATTTCTGTTGTTTGAGCCATGTAGTTTGTGGTACTTTGTTATGGCAGCCCTAGCAAATGAATACTGTAAGTATCATATCCATGTGGCAAATATGATTAGTCTCTCAATATCCAGCCTCTATTTTTTTCCCCCTCTGAGATGAAGTTTCCCTCGTCACCCAGGCTGGAGTGCAATGGTGGGATCTTGGATCACTGCAGCCTCTGCTTCCTGGGTTCAAGCGATTCTCTTTCCTCAGCCTCCTGTGTAGCTGGAACTACAGGTGCGTTCCACCATGCCCAACTAAATTTTTGTACTTTTAGTAGAGATGAGGTTTTACCATGTCGGACAAGCTGTCTCAAAATCCTCACCTTGGGTAATCTGCCCACCTTGGCTTCCCAAAGTGCTGGGATTACAGGCATGAGCCATCATGCCCAGCCAAGTTTCTTAGTAAAAGAATTTACACTTTTGACTGAGACATTGCCACTGGAAGTAATGCCTGTATTTCCCAGCCTTCTTTGCAGCTATGCCAATAACATGTATGGTGAGTTGTGGGGACTTTAGAGAGATTCCTTAAAAGAAAGGGAGAAGAGGCTTTGTCTTTTTTAAAATCTACTTTTCTAATT
Organism: Theropithecus gelada; assembly: GCF_003255815.1. Lineage (NCBI taxonomy): Eukaryota > Metazoa > Chordata > Mammalia > Primates > Cercopithecidae > Theropithecus > Theropithecus gelada. Next base: position 13,131,019 of record NC_037675.1, read on the forward strand.
ATTCTGGAATTCAATAGTCCAAAAGAAAGCTTGAAGGGCTGAAGTCCCCACTGCTAATCACAGAGCTACCACAACAATTGTACATTGCCTTCTCCCAGTCTTTCATGGTGTGAGAAATAAAGCTCTGTCTAATCTAAGAATCATTGTTTGGAGTTTACTCTTATAAGAAGCATCATCTATTAGTAACCGATACATGGCAGTTGTGTATACGAGAAGACTTAGAGAGGTGATGTGACTCACCCATGGTCATTCAGCCTCAGCAGCTGGCAGATGCCCAAACTGAAGTTCACATTTTCTTCTTCCCTAGTTCAGATTTAATCAAAATGTGGTTCATGTGCCCCTGTTCAAAATCGTTGCAGGTGCTGGTTAAAAATACCAATTCTCCTTTGTACTTAGCCTTTTGAATATCAGTCTCTAGAAATCTATGCTTTAACCAGCAACTAATTTGATCCTTTTAAGCACACTGAAGATCGAGAAAGCCCCCGTTTCAAGCCACTTTGTGCTCAGGTACCAAATCCGAGAAGCAGATTCAAAGGGCTAGAAACAACAGTTCTGGATTTTCCATTCACGGTTTTACAATCCACTGTCCTAAAGATGAAACGAGTCCTCAGCAGTGAATGAACAGGAGAACAGAGCCATCTATCACATTTGCCTCAAGGAGGGGAATTTAGGGGACTCTTAAATTTCTTTGGGAATGCAGAACACACCAGAGAAGAGCAGTGGCCAAAAAAGTTACTGTGCATTCTTCCGCCCCACAGACATCAGGGTCTGAAGTCGGTGTGAGTCATCCTTGTTGTCTATTGCTACCTCCACACCATTTTCTCCCTCCTTCCCTCCAAACCCTTGATCCTTTCAGGCTCATACTTTCTGCTTGCCTATACCTCCCTCACTTCCTCTCCATTTCAGACATTTATTGTTGTCCTTGTCACTTATCCTTATTCACTGAATACTTTGGCATCTAGTCTGTAGTCTTTCTGTCCATTTCAGCTTCTTCCTATTAACCAGTGGAAATCCTGGCCTCTCTTCCTTGACCTCATTTTCTCCAATGACCTTCTTATTCACTCCATTTCACCCATTTCCATTCTCACATCTTGAAGCATATTAGCTGTAACCACAGCATTTCTGAAATCGCCAGTGGAAACAGCTAATTCTCCCATGGGAGCCTCTTTGCTCTCCCAGCTCCTCTGCTCAAGTTTCTCTATTAGAATACTTTATCTAACCTGAAGCTCCCATCTTCATCTCCCCCTATTGCTCCACCAATCCTTTACTCAGTGGATGTGAATGCAGGTTAGAGTGCCTGCTCCATTGAGTCAAGCACTCTCTTGCAAACATGCTTAACTCTGCTACCACTTTGAGCATTCAGCATGAGCTAAATCCCAATCCAGGGTGAACCCAATTACTTGCATCCACCATCTCACATCCATCCTAAAAGATGAGCCTGACTAGGGGGAAAAATAACATAATTAGGCAGATTAGAATCATTATGAATTCATAATCTTTTAATCACCTGCTTCAGCTGGGCACTCATTAAAGTCTAGCAAACATTCAATTTCTCTCATCAGCTCATCCCTGTCTGTCCTATCAAAGGAAGATCCATCTGCCTCTGCACTGGCTCCCAAGAATTCACTAGCTTGTTTTTCGCATTCTGCCCAATATCTTAAATCTTTGTCATCACTTCTCCATCCTTCTCATCAGTATACAAGTTTGCTAGATATTCTCTTTTTGAGAAAAGTATTTTTTTGTTGTTGTTCTTTTGAAAAAAAAGCATGAAACCTGGAAGCTCTCCTTGGATCCACATCATCCAGCCATCACTACTTCATTTTACTCACCTTTCTTGCCATATTTCTCAAGAATGTTTTATATATGACACGCCATACCAACAGCTCTTTATCATTTTGTGATCTGCTAAAGTCTGCTTCTACCCTTGCTACAGCATGAAAACTGTTATTATTAAAGACATTTGTGTTCTCCACATTTTTGGATCCAATCATAAAAAGAGTTCCAGTCCTCATTTTAGGTTAACTGTGGTTCTGTTTTATATATCTTCTAACTTCTATCTTAAATAACTAACCTCTATTTTATATATCTTCAGTCCAGTTTCCAGCCTGAAGAGGCAGCCCATTTTCATGGATCCAATTATTTTAAAATGTTAAGTCCTTGGGAGGCTGAGGTGGGCAGATCATGAGGTCAAGAGATGGAGATCATCCTGGCCAACATATGAAACCCTGTCTCTACTAAAAATACAAAAATTAGCTGGGCGTGGTGGTGTGCACCTGTTGTCCCAGCTATTTGGGAGGCTGAGGCAGCAGAATTGCTTGAACTCGGGAGGCGGAGGTTGCAGTGAGCTGAGATGGTGCCACTGCACTCCAGCCTAGTGACAGTGAGACTTTGTCTCAAAAATAAATAAATTAATTAATTAAAGTCCTCATTTTTTGTTGACTGTGGGTTGCTCTAGGTCTGTTTCACATGACTTATTCCAGGGTCCAGTTTGACAGGCAGCCCCTATCTGGATTATGCCCTGGTATAGACCATTCTCATGGCAGAGAGAAACACAAAATCTGATTGAACAAAGGTTCTTGCGTCTTCTACTGGGATGTGACATAGGTTAGGCCTGCTCACTTTACGCTGGCCAAATTAAGTCACATGGCCAGGCCCAAAGTCAATAGCATGGGACTGTACACTCTCACAGATGGGGAGGGGTAGTGCACTGCCAGACAAATAGCAACAAACAAGAAAGTATAATTCTCTTACAGGGAAAGGGTGACCAAACATGTGGGGACAGTACTGCACTCTGACAATCATTTTAACTTGATCCTTGATCTCTCCTGTTCTTATTTCATCTCATACTTTAATCACACTCGCCTCTGTATCTACCTGATCCCCAAGTCAACTCATTGAAACACAGTAATTTGCTAATTCTTACCCACTTGACTATTTGCCATTTCCATTTTGCAAATACTTATTCTTCCTGTATGCTTTCTCCCTATCTTGTTATACATTGATAAAGAGAAAAAAATGTTGAGTCAACTGTGTGATTATAACTTTGTAAGGCCCTCCCTGCTATATTTTTTCTTCCATCTCTTATAACTTCATAGTGTATATGTTATAGTGGCTATTAAAATAGCATCTGCCCTTCTCTGTGTATCTCTCCCACTGTGAATATTTTCATTTCAGTGGATAAATAAATCTTTGGCTATATGAAATGTTCCAAGCCATCTGGTTTGAGATCCATCAATTGTCTTCCTTACTATTTCTAAATATCAACTCATTGTCCCTCTTACTCTCCTTCATTCTTCACAGCACAAAAGGAAGTATTCCTTTCTGAAAATATCCAATTCTTCTTTGTGCTCACTTGTGACAATATTATAACCTTATTGTAATCCATTTGATGCTATTTACTGAGGATGCCCTAATGACTGGTGTATGGAAAATACAAAATAAATAATGACTTTATTTTCCCAAAGACAACTGGGGTTGCATATGTGTCAAATAGAAAATAATAGATAGGGATTTATTCCTCCATTAGCTTTTTAGGTTTGCTTATCTCTCAGAGTAATTTAAATTGAAATGGAAGACAAATCCTTATTTGATTGTTAGCCAATTCAATACTATTTATTTCATGTAAGTTGGTGTGGGATCTAAGTGCACTGTTGTTAAAAGGCTATTTAATGTCACATAGAGGGCCTATTAATTTTTTTGATAAAGTGTCAGCATGCCCAGCCAATTGCATATATTTAATAGGGAGAGTCTAAAAGTCTGCCTCTATACTTTATGGTAATGGTGCTATAGCTTATATTCTGCTATACATACTAAAGCACTGCTTTTGTCATCAGAAGTCTAGAGATAAATTTCAAAGCGAATTTGTGGCTCTGTTAGAAAAAAGCTCAAAGAATGATACAAGTTTTGTAGTAGAACAGAGATTCAATAGGCAGCACATGGTAGGGAGGATGGGCTTTGTATTAATAGTGAAAATATTGATAATTCAAGTTAAATTTTAACACATTGTTGGTAAGGATACATATTTACATAGGCTTGAAACAGGACATTATCATGGACATTATTTTCTTACTTGGTCTGAAAGACTAGAAGTCACAAAGCTGTTTTCCTTTTCTTGCCTACAATTGGCATACATTGCTAACTAATTAATGCTTACAAGTGAATAGTTTTCTTTTTCATAGAAATAACTGACAATGCGAGGCAGAATCTTAACATAATGCCTAGCACATAACAGTCAATATTTGTAAAATAAATGAATGAATTAAAATTGGATAAAGATACACAAATGGTACTTGTGGTTTTAAAATGGTGGAGGAAAGATGATGTCTCCTCCTCTTTCCAAATGTCTAATCACTCACAGAACAGATGAAAATGCAGATAATATATACTGCTATGAAATGAAAACCTCAGTAGCAATAATGAAGTTTAAGAATATTGTAGTCTTTAAATTTTAAAAACCCATATCAAAAAGGGATAGAGGCATTTAGAGAAGATACAGCAAAGCAACAGAAGAAGAAAAAATACTGAGTTGTTACACCCTGGGGTGGCAGGAATAAAAGAAAATCATCACAAAAATGAGAGCTGTATTGCCAAGAACATAAAGTGAAAGAGGCCTTTTTAAAAATACAACAAACATGAGGATGGATTGAAATAAACAAGAAAAACAAATGTTAAAAGGAATAGAGAAATAATAAGAATTATTATAAAGAACAAACAAAAAAAATCCAGCCTATAATTACTCATGTTTCCAAAGAAAAAAAAACTGAAATGGAATAGAAATTGTTTATAAACATAATTTCTAAAAATTCCATAAACAGTTGGATCTATGGATTTAAATAGTACTCCATGACCAATAAAAAAGTTAACAAATAATGACCAACAATAAGATATATCCTAATAAATGTATTGCACTTCAAGGGTAAAGAAATTTCATTAGGAAATAAAGATATAATATCTAATCTCTAAAATTAGGAAAAACCAAATAAGCCTAAGGTGTTCTCCCTCTTTCTCCTTCTCCATCTCTCATATATATGCACATATACTGTATGTGTATACATGAATATACTGTATATGTAGATTTTATATTTTATTTACATATTTTATATCACTCTTGTATTATAAATCTCCTGTATGCACATGTTTACTACCACACACATACAAACACATACACACACAAACACACACACACACATATATATATGCATACATATATATATATGTTTTCATGTACAAGAGATTGGAGTAGTGGTTAAAATATTATCGAGGAAAACAAAGATGACTCCAGAATTTTATACCCAGCCAAACTACTATAACAGTACACATGCAACAGATAAACACACAAGCATTCAGGAAATAGTTACTACATGAGTACTTCTTAAAGAAATTCTAGAGTTTAATGGAAGAGAAATAAATAAAATTTCTAGGACAAACTTTAAGAGAGAAAATTATGAAGGAGAACTAGCCATACTAGATATTAAGCTTATTGTAAACATCATCGTATTTGAGACAGTGTGGAGAATAGAAAGTCCAGCAATAGCTCAAATACATATATGAATTTCAGTTATAATAAAGGATGTCTGAGTGTGCAAACTACTTTTGAATAAAGGGTGGATGCTAATCCAGATTAAAAGAAAAAAGTTGGATTTTTATCTTACATTTTGTACCAAAATTTTAGATTCAAAAGAGTTTTATAAATATCAAAATCACAAAATAAGAATGTAGGAGAATTTTTATGATAAAGCAGGAGAGAAGGCTATTCTAAAAATGATAAAATCTCAGAACTCAGAAAAAGTAGATACATCTAAAAAGATAGTCAAAAATTGCTACATGGCCAAAAAAGCCACAAGAGCCCAGAAAATAAAAGTACAAAGTACAAAATTGGGAAGTAAATATTTGCAACTTATATCACAGATCAAAAATTAACGCAGTAATTGTTCTTGGTAATCAAGAACAAAAGCCAAGAATGTAAGGTTAAAAAGTCAAGAATCAGACTTCAGAAAACAAAATGCACACAGCTATTAAGCCTATGAAAAATTGCTCAAACAATAACTAGTATGAGAGATATAAATTACAACTATCCCACATAACAGTTATGTATTTTTATTTCATTATGTATAAAATTGGCAAAGATAAAAATGTTTGAATTCACAACCTTATACTTTACTAGTCAAAATAAAAATTGGCATGCCTCTATAAAGAGAAACTGGGGAAAATCAAATTTAAAATTTTGACATATCCCTTGACCTGTTGTGTTAGTCCATTCTTTCCTTGCGATGAAGAAACAGCAGAGACCATAATTTATAAAGAAAAGAGGTTTAACTGGCTCATCGTTCAACAGGTGGTACAGAAAGCCTAATGCTGGCATCTGCTTGGCTTCTGGGGAGGTCTCAGGACACTTACAGTCATGGCAGAAGGCAAAGGGGAAGAAGGCACATCTTACATGGCCAGAGCAGGAGGAAGAGAGAGAGAGGGGAAGTGTTATACACTTTTAAACAACCAGATCGCGTGAGAACTCTATCACAAGAACAACAATAGGGGTATGGTGCTAAACCACTAGAAACCACCTCCAGGATCTAATCACCTCCCACTAGGCCCCACTTCCAACAATGGGGATTACAATTCAACATGAGATTTGGTGGGAACACAGATCCAAACCATATCACCTGTCAATTGTACTGCTAGAAATTCATACTACTAACAAAAGAACGTAGGAAATTATATATGTACAAAGATATTCAATAGTTTAATAGTAAGTTTGTCAGAATCTAAAATGTCCATGAACAGAGAATTTGCTATAAATTATGGTACATCCATAGTATCAAATACTATGCAAGAAAAAAGAAAAAGGCAGTTATATATAAATTGTTATAAAAGGAGGTCTAAACAATATCATTAAATGAAAAAAGAATTGACAAATGTGTAAAGCATCCTGCCATTTTTGTTCTTTTTAAAGAAGCAGCATATCATGTATAGGTATATGTTCAGAGATATCTATAATATTTAAACAAGAACCAGTAAGGGTCATTGCCTCTGTTGAGAATTAGGGAACCAGAAAAGGGAACTGAGAACAACTTAGATTTAATTGACTCTATCTTTTACTTCTAAAATGATTTTACTTCTAAAATGATTTAAGAAATAGGTCAAGGTACATTTAAGTTTCATTTTTTCTAACTCATCTACAAAGATTTTGAGAGAAAGCCTTTTTTATAACTATTTATTAGTGATTCCAAGTGGAAACATTTAACTTCTACTCTGGTGGCAAATCTCACTAGATTTGTACCTCACTTTGCAACCGTTGATTAGGATCTCACTGCTTCCCTCATACTCCTGATTATTCATTCCAATGGAATTTCTCTACTTACTGCAAGAAAGAACCAGTCTTATCGGGGCTACCAGAGAGAGGGGTTCAGCACTCCAGTTCTTGGCTCTCCCTCAGAGCCTGGGACTTCCCTTATTTCCGAGAGGGAACAACAAACTTTCCTCTTGCTGCTCTTGTTTTGTTGTCAAATCTTCAACCTTATGACTGAGAACTTATGAACATAATGATCACATATGCTTGCACCACATTGGCTAGGTCTAGAGCTTCCATTACCTTTTCCCTCCTGTAATGTACATTTCTTAGCCTCTTGATTAACAAAATCTTCCTATCTCATTAAGAAAAAAAAATTAGGCTGGAGGACTTAAGGCTGAGTCTCTAAGCCCTGCATTAACAGTGTGGTGCCTTCCTGAGAGCAGTGCTTGATTTTTGGAAGTTAATATTGCTGGGATATTTCAAATTAACAAGGAAGTCCCAGAAAGTCCTCAGGAAATTGTTACTTGATCAATTACAAATTAACAACACTCTCCTTACACATACACACACATGCCAAATCTGTTTTGGTATTGGAATTTCCTCTCTCAGAGTAGGAGAGGTGGGGAAATGGGGTGACTATTTCTATACCTCAGATCCCCACTGTCCTGCCAGCCCCTAAATAGTCTGGTCCCTGCCACCTTTGTGGCTATCTATTCTAAAAGCATTTTCTCAGCAGCATTTGTTCTGAAGATTTGACCTGATGAGACAGGATGCTCGAATGAAACTTCTGCTTTATTCTCCCAAGTTAATCAGATGGTTTGAGCTTTTGTAAATGAAGTTTTATTGGAGCACAGCCACATTTATGCACTATATTTTCTGCTTTCATGCTACAATGGCAGAATTGAGTGGTTTCCACAGATACCACATAGCTTGCAAAGCCTAAGATATTTCTTAACTAGCCCTTTATGGATAAGTTTGCTAACCTCTACTCTAGATCCCGTAAAGTCCATAATTGTTTATATTTAGTGTAGCTGGAGACACTCATTAGTCTTTTAAGTACAAGCCACATCTTCGGTCCTCTTCTGATAGTAACCCTCTCACAGCCTCATTCCTCTTATCCTCCTCATCTGAGATAACCTTTGGGAATAAAGGCATCCCCTGGGGGATGGAATAAACACAGGATTGACGGGTTGGAGGGGTACTGTCTGGTGTCATCTTAATTCCATCTCACAGCTGAACAACTTTGTACCCAATAGGTTATAACCACCAATGTTCTTGCCCACTGCCTAGATAGAGCTGATTCATCAAGGTAGGGGAATTGCAATAGAGAAAGTTTAATTCATGCAGAGTCAGCTGAACAGGAGACTGGAGTTTCACTGTTACTCAAATCAGCCTCCCCATGGGGGTTAGGGTATTCCAAGGATAGTTTGATAGGCAAGGGAATGGGTACTGCTGATTGGTTGGGGTTGCAATCATAGGGGTGTAGAAAATGGTCTTCCAGTACATGCATGCTGAGTCTGCTTCTGGGTGGTGGGTCCCCGTGGAGTCATAGGTCATCAGAAATACAAAAACCTGGAAAGGCATCTCCAAAGGTCAATCTTAGGTTCTACATCAGTTCTCTGTATAATTGGGGAAGCTGCAAATTTTGTGATCTCGGGAATAATGACTGGTAATCCTTCATGCCTACACTTTAGCAGAATTCAGGCTCCTTTCATCCTCCTAACCCGATGCTCTTTCATTAGTTTTACAGAGCAGTTTAGTTTTGGGGAAGAGCTATTATCATTTGAACTCTAAACTAAATTTCTTTCAAATTTAGCTTGGCCCAAACCGAGGAATGACTAAAGGCAATTTGGAAATTAAATGCAAGATGGGAGTTGGGTAGATCAGATGTCTTTCACTGTTATAATTTTCTCAGTTTTAATTTTTGCAAAGGCAGTTTCAAAATTATTCAACCTCTCTGTGCTTCAATTCCTGCATCTGCAAAATAATAGGAATAAGTACCTAATTTATAAAGTTTTAATGAAGTTCAAATGAGATCTTAGAGTATATAACTCACTGGTACATAGTAGTGATTGTTTAATGTTACTTACAATTATTGCTCCTCAGACACCAATGATCATGTAATTTACCACAAGGCACGTCTTGGCCAGTCTCTTTCAACCAAAGATAAGTCCTTCATTCAAGAGCAAGCAGGTCCATTCTATGGAGTCTAAGGAGTCCACAAAGTGACCAGGAGCAAAGTTTTTGTCTATCCAGTGTGGCTGAGACTTAGAGAGAATATATATTATATACACATATCCCTGATTGCTCAGGACAGGCCTGATGTACACATATCATCCTGGCATAATTAATAGATCTCTTTCACTTTTTAATTTGGATGATAACTACACAGCTATTATATCCCTACAGAATGGTGACTGTCAAAAGCAGATAGCTTCAGGAAGTAAATTGATAGTGGGAGAAGTGAGAGACTCACAGAAATGTCATTAAAAAAAGCTCTTAGGCAACAAGAGACTCCAGGGGTAAGCTGATGCTATGAGACATGTCAGGACAAAGAGAACAGTATAGACAGTAGGGAGAGATTCTGCCATGATATTCAAATAGCTTCAGAGATAAAATTTGTATTGGGTTTGTGGCTGTGGTTTGACGCAGAGCAACACAATGAAGCCTGTCAAATTCAAATAGAGAGATAGAGGAATCCCAAGGCTGAAGGTTGGTCTGAGGTCAAACTTTCCTAGAGTTAACGAGGACCTATGGGGACCTATAGTAGGGATAGGCTTATCAAAATAACTCCCAGGGCCTCCTGGGGCTCTTCCTTAGTGAGCCTCTATCATTTGTGGAAGTGACAATTCTAAGACATCTTTGAAGAGAATAAGCCAATTTGATAACAGCTTTGTGTGTGTGTGTGGTGGGAGGTGGGTATATATAGAAACAGATAAACACAAAAGCAAGACAGATCAGTGTTTAATTATGTACCGTAACCCCGATCATCATAGACAGAGCATTAGTGGATCCACTAAGGTAGGATACTTATTCGGTGAAACATCCAAATGGTGACTGGAACCAGGCTGGGGCTCTGGAGGTGGACCCTGTCCTTAAAGGGTAAGGGTTAGCTTGGAAGGGATGAGCCTGTCTGTCGCATTTTCTTGTGGTTAGATTGAAGTTGACATCTTTGGGTAGATTACAATATATGATCACACGAAGCTACAAGCATCCACAGGATGACCAGTGATGAACTGGGAAAGACCTCTGGCAAAAGAGTTGGTACAACGAACCTTCTGTGTATGTTAATGAAGAGTTTCCTTTGGGATGAAAAAGGAATATGGCCAAGCCTTGCACCTCAGGAGTTAACTTTTCTACAAGATTAGAGAGAGAGATAGGGGGAGAAAGGAAGACAGGAGGAGGAAGAGGTAGGGCCGAGGAGGAGGCAGGGCAGAGGGAGAACCTGCAGAAGAAAAAAAGGAAGAAAATGACATTTAATTATATAAAAATGTCAACACCATAAAACAACTTTATTGTAAAGTTAATTTGATGAATGTTTTCTCAATCAAGCTTCCATCAGAGAAACAGAACCCATGCAATATATACCTATATAAAGAGATGTATTGCAAGAAATTTGTTTATAGTATTGTTGGAGCTGGCTAGGTTAGTCTGAAATCCGAAGGATACATCGGGAAGGGTAGGTTGGAAATTCTGCCACAGGAGTTAATTCTACTGTCCATGGCCCAACTCTCTTCTTTCCAAAGGAAGAAACACTATTGTTAAGGCCTTTCAATGTATTAGATTGGGCTCACCTAGATTACCCAGGGTAAACTCTTTTGCATAAAGTCAATTGACTGTGGATGTTAATCACATCTACTAACCTACCTTTGTAGCAACACCTAGCTTAGTGTTTGATTAAATAACTGGGACTATAACCTAACCAAGCTGATACATAAAAGTGACCATCATTCATGTCAATTTATTTTATTTAGTTTTTATTTTGAGATGGAGTTTCACTTTTGTTGCCCAGGCTGGAGTGCAATGGCATGATCTTGGCTCACTGCAACCTCCACCTCCCAGGTTCAAGTGATTCTCCTGCCTCAGCCTCACAAGTAGCTGGGACTACAGGCATGTGCCACCAGGCTCAGCTAATTTTGTATTTTTAGTAGAGACAGGGTCTCCATGTCTCTGATGACCAGGCTGGTCATCAATTTATTTTTATAATCATATCTGTTGTGCTTAAAAATTGGAAATCAGTGCTTCTCAGGTATGAGGTGACTTTTTAAAATAGAGTCAAACCAAAGTTTTACAATTGTAATACACTGTGATAGAAATAACAGAGTTAGACATTTTTTTTAGACCTAATATATCCCCAAGTTCCCAGTGCTTCCCTGTTACCCCCAAAAACATCCAACCTAGTCCCAACCTACCATTCCCAATCCTCCCTTCTTTACTCCACACCTCCTCATTTCAGATACTCAGATCCTTTATCATTCACTGTGGGTGCCATAGCCTTCCATGGCATGTATAGCACATACTATTGTGCCAGCCTAGAATGGAGGGGAAATACCCAAATGAATGAGTGAGAGATTAAAAAAGCAGGAGAAGATGAAGGAAGCACAGCCATGCAAGGTGTCATGGCTCCACGCGCATTGACTACTGAGAAGAGCACATCAATGCCTTCATCCTCAGGCACAATCCTGCTGACCCTCCTAGTCACTGATTCTGAGTCAGGCCCCTGGCTCCTAGTGCTCTGCACAGCAGGTTGCTACTCCAGACCTATAGAAATCCTGACTGGGACCCAGGTACTCTGCAGTTCCTAGACAGGGGCAGTGTTAGGGCTCCTGGTTGCAAAAGAGGTACAAGATCTCAAAGTTTAGTGATTATGTAGATAATGGGGTACTAAGGCTTCAATAAGGCCTTACAGAAGCACCTCTTCTAGAGAAGGTGGTGAAGAGTTCAGTCAATCTTATTACAGGCTCTGAAAGTGCTGGAAATGTCCCTCAAGTTATCTATCCCCCAGCTGAAGTGGGGGTCCACCCTGAGCTTCCTTTTTTGTCCGAGTTGTTGTTTATGGCAGGAGAAACAGTGCCTCCTCTCCCCTATGAGATGTCGAATAGGGCTGAATATTTTTACACTTGCAGTTAGAGTTTAGACAAGATTAGTTAAGATGTTTGAAGTAACATTAACTACTACTCAGGATTAAGCAACCCCAATTAGAGGTCAATCCTTGAAATGATTAAAAGACATTAAACAGCAGTTTTATTAGATGTCTAAGTACAGGAGAAGGGTCATGAATTAAAGACAGTAATTCTTTTGGCCAGTGCTAAAGACAAACTTTTTCCATTGGAAATCAGGTTGAGGCTCAACTAACTGACTCTTATGCCTGTGGTCATTAGAAAGTCCTCAGGGGCAGCATTTCTGATAGTTGAGGCCATTCTCAGTTTAGAGGAAATTCCACACCAAGGACATAAAAACTTTAAGTCTCTGTTCACTGGGACAGCCCTTGTGTAGGATCCCAATCTCATAGTGACTCAACTTGGACAAGGTCAAATTTTTGTTCCTTATCCATTAAGGAGACTGCTGCCAATGGATCACTCTCTAGAGATAGAACAATATGGGTACACTGAACTCAAGGATGGAGTCTTTCTGCTCTTCTCTCCATCCCTGGTGGCAAGCACAGCACTTCATTGTTTTACTGAAGAGGCTGTTAGCATTATGGTTAAGAGCCAACGATGGGAGTTCAGACTTCAGCCTGGCCACCTTCTAGCTGCATGATCCACTAACCATGCCTCACCTTCTTCATCCATCCAAAGGTCCTAATAATTTTCTTCCCACTTTAGGATGTTACATAGAATAAATGAGTGAAAATTGCCATATTTTATGTTTCTAAAACTCCATCTGAATTCAAGTTCTCACACACCTAGATGTGAGATATCCAAATGTCTGCCTGACTTGAGGCGTTTCCTCTTCCTAGGATGGCATAAGAAAAATGTGTGGGGGAGGGGGCTGGTTAAACAGCACCTGCTAAGCAGGGAAAGAACCTCTTGACTAGTGGCTGACATAATCATGACCTCTGAGATGTTCATTGTCCACGTCCATTTTCAGGCCTGTTGTTACATCCTCCAAGCCAATACTAGAGTTTAGTCCCTCCAACCATTTCAGGTAACCCCATGGGAGGTCCCAACACTAGTTCAGCCTTAGGAGCTAGGTTTGTGCTCCCTCAGAAGCAAGCAGGGAAAGAAACCAAAGAGACCGTTTTTAGTTAAATATTTGGGAAGGGTTTAGGCAAGCATCATGGCTTAAAGTTGGTAGAACTGTTTAAGGGAGATGTTTGGGGCAAAAAATCAAGCTGGCTTGAGACAGAGTGGTTGATGTCCAGTCGTAGAGAAGTTTTCCTTTCATCTCTGCTCAGAACACTGATGTTTGGCAACTCTAGGCTGGAAGCTTTGAGAGCATCTGTCATCCTGTATCTAGTTCCCATGGTGAGCTGAAATAATCAGGCTGAGGCCTCATGGACAGCAGGTATGGACAGGTGGGAAAGGAGCAGGGAGGAGGCCCAGTGTGGTACAGAGGCTGCAGAACACAGACCGGTTGAAGAAACTTCCAGAAATAACTGGAGGGCACTTGGAGGACTATTAATTTTTAGCACTCAGGTCTGCAGGGGCTCAAATGCCATAATTAGGTCATTTAAAGTAAATGTGATAGAACTTTATATTGAACCAAATGCTTGGCCAACAGGGACTATGGAATAAAAATATTTTCAGATATTAAAAGGAGAATATGAATCTTCATATGCAGAGACAGGTAAGATCTAGGTAGTATATTCATATTCACAATTACAAATGGGTACATATTTCAAGCTGATAAAACAAGGATCTAGTCTCAAATTCTATTGATTCTGTGAGATACTAAGTATCAATTATGCTCTATTCCAAAGCTAGGTTCTAGATCACCTAAACAAAAGTTCTAAAGGAAGTGAGAACACTGGTTTCAGGACTACACCCAACCACATACCTCCAGCTTATAAGAGAGGTTGCAGAAGCCTGCACAGGAGAAGCTTGAAATTGGCAAGCATGGTCGTATTCTTCTAGTCTCAAGCTGGCTGAAAGGGCACAGAGTACTCATAAAGAATTCAACGTGTGTGCCTAGACCCTGTGCCTCCTGCCTCCACTGAAAGAATAATCTGATGTGAGGCTGACCTTAGCAGCATGACCTTAGCAGCGTGCTCTCCAGACAGCAGACAGTGTGAACCATGTGAAAGAGTCAGCTACGAGTTTTACCTGGGCATGGGGGGCTGGAGTCATCCCATCAGGAAGAAGCTGAAGGTCATCTTCCAATTGCCCAGGCGGAAGAAAGGAAGAATAGAACTGTGGCTGAAGGACCCTAGCTAAAGCTGGAGAAGGGATAGCTGAACGTGCCCGGGAAAAAAGTCATCTTCAACTTCTGCTTCGATTGGGTAGAAGAAATGAAAGCTATAATAGTGGTACTCAAATGAAACATTGCTCATTCCTTGCCCCTTGTTCCTCCTTGCTCACCACCCTGCCTCAACTAAAATAATAAAACTATTCGAATCTGAAACCTGAAGCAAGGGGGACAAGGGAGGGGCTGGAAGAGATCCAGAGAGAAGCAGCCGACCTTATCCCACCTCCTTGACTGCAATTTTCAGCCTGGGGAGGGGAAGAGTTTTAATTTTAATGATATTCAAAATATCTATTATTATATTGGATAGGCCAATTAATGAATGGAGACTGTTTTACAGAATAATATGACTGGTGAATGTTTTATTATGTGGGACTGTCTAGAAAAAACTATGAGACCTGCCCTAGATTTCACTGGAGTCATGGGGACAAAACCTATCCTACAGAATATATTTAAAGGACAATGGCTGGTGAAGAGGAGGAAATATGATTTTTCACTGCGCCATGGAAGTCATTTACTTAATGAAACTGGCTACATCCACCCACAGACACATTCCTTATGCCCATTAGCTTAGCCCCTTCCTCCCTTTCCTTATCTCTATTGTGTCCAGTTTCTGAAAACCATATATTGCTCTCCTTGGTTACTTTGCCACATATACAGGCACTCCTACAGCCCTTCCTGGCCTGGAGGCACTGCTCTAAACTTCTACTTGCTTTGTTGTGGCCCTGAGATGCCCCCTATCTCTCAGGATCACCCTTCCCTAGTATTGGTTCATGCCCTACATAGTCTAGCTCTTGGCTGAAGTCCACCTAAAGTGAGGACAGGGCCTGATTGACTTTCTCTTCCCCCTTTCTCCTGTATTACTGCTAGACTTTTGTATCATGTCCAAGCCTCTCCAGTTGAAGACACAGATGGCCTTTGGGAATTTTTCTAGAGCCCACGCCATAGAATTTTATTTTTCTTTTAAAAAATTTTTGGGTGAAGGGAGAGAAAAATTTTGCCCATTATATAGGCAGCACCTGTTTAACATGCATCCCTTATTTCTGGTGTCATAACTAATTATTTGATATCTCCAAGAGGAACTTCCTATTCATTATGTGTCATTTAGCAGCAAATAACTGAAAGCGAAGCAACAGTTTGACAAAATATATGCTGCATTAAGTTGGATATGAAGTTATGAGGGGAGAGAAACAGACAACTCTCACACTCTAAAGTTTTAAAAATATATTTGTTTAAAATAACTAATTGTTGTGAGTGCCAGTAGAGTTGCAAAGGTGTGGGTTGTCAGGATCTGAATGTTCTGATCTCTTCAGTCACTCTGACAGCTAAATTACTAGGAAATATGACGAGAACACACTTTAGAGTCAAGAAAGTGAATTTTCAAGAAATAAGACTAATGTTGAGGTTAAATTAATTTATTGAAAATCTGGAATAAACACTTTAATTTTCTCAAGGAGAGCCCTGACCTCTGGGAATAAAAGGTTTTGGTTTTGTGGCCCATAATTATTTTATCTAAAGACATTTTGAGGGTTTTTTTGGTTGTTTTCTTGTATCTCCTTATAAAAATATTCAAATGGTAGACCCTGGATTAAAGGACTTTCTATTAGGTTAACATATTAGATTGCCAATATATTAGTTTTTACTTACAAAAGTGGCAGTTTTATGTAGTTGAACTTAATACTGGTCTTGAAGGCAGTTACTGGCCAACATATGAGATAAACCACCTTTATTTATAGACAACAATCATGTAATCCTGGATTTCTACTGATTCCCACTATAGCTTGCTGGTTTAGTAGCCATTTGAGCTCAATGTCATTAACTATAAATACTTCAAGCAGCAGACAAAATAGGGATTTGAGAACATGGCTGGTACAGTAGAAAACAAAACAGTCAAAACAACCAGTTGAATACCTTGTCTCAAGACTAAATTGGGCTGGTTTACACACCTGATAAGATCAGTCATGTTCCAATTGGTCAGAGAGGATAAAAAGCCAACTCATTACAAAGTGGTCTGTTCAGTGGTCAGCAATAAATCTACTCAATATGGTTGTGAACTTGGTTGAGATGAACATCAAAAACTACTGATTGTGGGAGCACTGATGGTAAAAGGACAAATCTGCTGGAGTAACTAGAGGTTCTCATTACTTGCATAGTTATCACCACTAGCAGAAATGGTGGAAAGCTCTTAACTGCGAGTTTCTCATCTTACTTGTTGAGAATAATCAACTGTGGCCAAATTCAGACATTGCTGCCTTGGTACTAACATATCTGGAATGGTGGAATTCAAAGAACCAGATAATCTGGAAGGAAATACAACTATGGCTAACAATGTCTACTTTCTCCAGGTGCATGGAGGAATCATACCTGCTAGCTTCTCTGAGAGCAGAAGGGGTACTGAATCCTGAATTACAATTGAAGCCCATTCTTTCACAAACAGCAACAAGATAAACGAGGATCAAATAATCTAGCACTGTGTGAAATTTCAAAACTCAACACTTCCACCCAGAGTTAAAGATGGTCAAATAGAGAAAATAGAAAAATGAACCAGTCAAAGTTCATTTGGAAGTGGAACCACTAAGATAAATATAGATATCTCATACTTATATGTATGTGTGTATCTATAAAATACAGGTAGCTATAAATACATATAACTATATGTTATATCTATATGATATATAGTTATACTATATAGTTATCAATAGATATATAGATCTATTATATGTAGATATATTATATAACTATATATAACCATATATAATAGATATATATCTATATAATATATAGATAATTATATAGCTATCTGTATAATCTATATAAATATAGCTATATATACTTATCTATATAATCTATATAGATATAACTATATAGTTATATTATATAGTTATATAGTTATATAACTATATAGATAACTATATATATATAAAACCATTACATATAACTATATAGTTAGTATCAACTTAATACCTAGATCTTGAAGCCAGTTACTGGCCAAAGCATTAGATAAACCATCTTCATTTATAGACAACAACCATATAATCCTTGGTTTCTACTGATTCTCCCTATGGCTTGCTGTTTTAGTAACCATTTGAGCTCAATGTGTCTATCTACCTATCTATAACTACTTCTTATTAAATAGGTTCATCTTAAGTGGAAACGTGTAAGTCATAGAATTCTGAGAAATATGTTCAGCCTAGACAAGTGTTGTGCTGAACTAGGGAAGGCACCTGTTTTAAGAGACCTATGAGGAGACCCAGAGCCAGCAAATGAGACATGGGTTTTTATTAGGAGCTTACATACAGGGGAGAGGGTCCTGTGGTGGTGGACTGGACAGAACTGCCTTATGCACAAAAATGGCCCAGTGGCATTGGCCTGGATGACGTATTTGCATAGCCCAGACTGGGCAAGAAAACTGTAACCACTCGCAATCAGCATGCATCTTGTAGAACATTTTTAACTTAACACCCTTCCCCTAATGACCTCCACTGGTAACCTTCATTTAACACAACACTCAGGGCCCTCAAACCCCTGTACTGCCCATGTTCCACAGAATGGGTCAGGTGCTCAGATGTTCCTCATAGACAAATAATGAAGTTCTGAGGCTGCTATTTTTGGATTCCCTATCTTAAAACACACACTCAGGTGCATCTGCCATACAGGGTTGTTCTAAGGGTATGCTTCAGTTATTGCTGTCAGGTGCATTTACCCTGCAGCAAGTTGACACATTACAAATCCATCACAGGATGACTTAAATCATTTAGGGAAGCCTGATTTTCATGTATTTGCCCAATTTAATCTGCTGTTGTTTATACCAGCAGATAAAATTCCCTGACCATACAGTGCTGTCCTCTAGATACAGCCAGGGAGAGGAGTCAACCAGCCCTGCCTCACCTCTGCAAACATAACATTTTTTTTTTTTTTTTTTTTGAGAAGTAGTCTCGCTCTGTTGCCCAGGCTGGAGTGCAGTGGCCGGATCTCAGCTCACTGCAAGCTCCGCCTCCTGGGTTTACACCATTCTCCTGCCTCAGCCTCCTGAGTAGCTGGGTCTACAGGCGCTCACCACCTCGCCCAGCTAGTTTTTTGTATTTTTTAGTAGAGACGGGGTTTCACCGTGTTAGCCAGGATGGTCTCGATCTCCTGACCTCGTGATCCGCCCGTCGCAGCCTCCCAAAGTGCTGGGATTACAGGTTTGAACCACCGCGCCCGGCCCCAAACATAACATTTTAAACTGCTCTAAGACAAGCCGAGAAAAAGTCAGTAAGCCTAAGGCTATTGGGATGGGCAGAACACCTATTGTTGCTGAGACAAATGTGCTAAGATGGGCTTCTTATACAAGTCAAACAATTCAACACAATTTTTGGTGTCAGTTATCAGAGCATAGAGACTTTGTGTGGTTATGGTTTCTTTCTAAGCTGGTCTTGAGATCTCTTTGTTGAGATTGGTCATAGCTGAGATAGTCACTCTCAAGGAAAGTGCTAAGTAAAAGGGGAAAGTTAGGTTTTGGTGTGTTACTCAAGTGAGACATGACGAAGAGGGAAAAACCAAAATGCATGAAGCAGAAGAAATGTATTACTTACAAATCCCAGGGAGGTTGAGGAGGCCAATGGAATGTCTGAAAACAGCAGGGAGTGCGACCTGAAGACGGGGAGCTCAGGAGAGAGACCTGTACTATTAGGCCTTTATTAAGGTCTGTGGATGTTGTCCTGTAGGCCTTTTCCTGGTGAACGTGGACTGGCTAATTTAAAGAAAACACGTGCAAAGGGTCATATGACTCTTGCATTGGCCGTTAGGTTTTATCATGATTAGCAGCTGTAGGATGCCTTGGGCTTGGGGTTGGTGAGATGAGGAACAAGCGGGCCGTGTCACACTCAGCCACTAGAGGGCAACGTTGAACTAGGCCAAAGGTGATGGGGCACGACTAGGTTTCAAATAACTTTTGTGAGGATTAAAGCAGTGACTTTATTAACTAATTTATGACAAGATTTCAGGATTCCAGCAGAGAAAGTGTCTATGAAGGCAGTGTGTTTCCAGAGAAAGTCCAAGCCTGGCAGACCAGGACTTGTGACTGCTCCATTTCTAAAGCAATCACACAGTCCTGGTGACTTAACTAAATGAAAGTGAGTGCTAATAGATTCAGCCCCTACAAAGGGGAGTGATTCTGGTCACCCTTCTCAGGTGTGCTCACCAAAGAACATAGTTAATTAACTGTGGGCTTCCCGGTGATCTAGGTGCAAGCAAATGGCTGATTAAGAACTGCCTCTTCAGGCCCCAGAAGTAAGTCTTTGAAAGCTTTCTCCTACAGTGCCGCCCTGTGCTCTGACGATCATGGGAAAAGAGGAACTTTTCCAGGAGGGATTTTATTTGTCGTTATCCCAGATCACTAGAGTAGCGGCTTCTGTGTTTGGCCCTAACAAAGAAGAGTGCATACCACCCAGAGAGCTTGGACTTTGAGCAAGATGAAGTATGCAGACAAACCTTTGTGTGGTCTCTCTTTGGAAAGGAGGGGAGTGGGTTGCAGTTGTCCATATCAAGCAAGAAAATAACTTTAAAAGAGTGTAAAACAAAATGGCAATACCTGGGTGCTAGGTTGCCTTGTGATGAAATGTAGTGGATTTGGATTGTTTTTGTCTGCCCAATACTCTTTCCTCTTTTTGGGGAGAATTGACTCTTCCCATAATCTTTATGACTGAGTGGGACCCTCACAGCACAGACCTCCTCTTGGTCACAGCAATGGGCATAGGATCCAAGATATGTTCCATTGATCAAGTGATCTATCTTTACATCTACCTTTCTTTCTAGCTGTTTACTTATTTATTAACTATCTATATACTTACCTCTCTATCTTTCTATTCTCTTTCACCTGTCTACCTGCAGATAAAAATTGATGTAGGTGAAAGTGTGTTCATATATGAAAAACAATGTTACTAGAGGCAACAAATTCCCTTCAACCAGCTTGAATTTGGTTTCTGATATTTGTATCTAAATGGAGTTTGATCAATGCCACACATCTTTGTCCCAGTTTTGCTTACATAGTATACAATCTGAAAAATAAAGTGAAAAGTATCGTTCTCTTCTTTTCCTTTTAAGGTAACAGGCACACTGAGAGTTTAAGTAAAATAACAAGGCCATGCAACTTTTAAGTTGCTGACCTGGGATGTGAGCTCAAACCTGTGTGACTCAAGCCTTAGCACATTCCTTGTGTGCCAATCTTTTTTTCTTTCTTGGTATCATGGTAAACATGACATTTCATGGACTCATTGGCAAAAACCACCTGGTTTCACAAATAAAAATGAAGCCTGTGTGGGCATTGTGCAGAAAAAGAAGAGTGTTCAACTATTTTTTAAAAGAGAAAAAGTGAATTTAGTCAGAATCATGTTAATAAATATAGTTTTATATTAATAGCACCTTACATCTGTGTGCCTCTATTTTACAGAGCACCGTGATATATCCTTCCTTTCTCAGTAAATTATTTAAGTTATTCTGGTAAGCTGGTAGAGTAATCGTTATGATTGCAGAGAGGTCGTGCGTTATGGGCTCAGAGAGACGAGGTACTTTACCTAATGTTTCACAGCTAGGAAGAGATAAAAGCTAGACGTAGCTCCAAATTTTCTGACTCCAAGCTACAGTTCTCCAATTAACAGAAAAAATGGCATTTCTAATCCAGTGGCCATTTTGAGATTATTCTATGTGTGGTATTTTAAATTCTGCTAGGTAATTTAAGTTAAAAAATGGTTCTTTTCTTGTTTCATGGAAAGACTCTGTTTCTATCTTCTATCTCTTCCTCTCTGAATCCCTTATTTATCCCATATAACCACTGACCTGAATGTTAATCCCAGTCACAATAATTGGATATATATGTTGATTTCTATGTGCCTGACTATTAAACACCAAATAAAACCATTATCACACTCCTGATCTCTTGTTGCTCAAATTCATACCCCTTCTTTCTATTGTTTTTTAAAAGTCCTGATGCAATTCTGATTATGTGGGTCCCTTGCTTATAAAATTCAAAGTCTGCTTTGCATGGCATCTCACCCCTCACCCAACGTGATTCTGAAGCTCCGCCAGGATGGGATCCTGGTCCGTGGAGGTCTCAGGTGAGTGACAGAAATATCTTGGGATCTGGGTTTTCTGAGATGCATGGTCAGGACAGCTGCAGAGGGAGGAGGAGAAGATGATGCATGCCCTTGGCAGTCAGTGAAGGACAATGGGCTTATGTGTAAACATTGGTGACAGTGGACTGGGCGTGGCAGGCAGATAGAGGAAGGGGAAAGGAACGCAGCCAAGACAGCGCATGCTACAAGTGCCTGGACAAGACGCCTGCAGTGCAGGGAGCAGCCAATCTCGGTTTCCATTATATCCAACTTGGTTTGTGGGATCAAGGTTGATAGAAAGAGGGGGAAATGCTCTTACTCAAATGAATAATAAGATATGAAAACACACGATTTTGCTTTAAAAATATCTACAAGAAAGAAAACATTTTAAAATGTGCTTTCTCCATAGCCCCCCATTTAATATTAGAAAGAATGGTAATGTGCGAAGAGTCTGAATTTTAACATTAATAAAATTAAATGGGAATTTGATTATGCTGTGTTACAGCTACACATAATGTTCTCAAGCATAACTTTTGCAAATCTGTTAATTCCACTGGTGATTAGATGTGTGCATTTCAACACATCTTGCTGCCCTTTGAAATCTACTACAATCAAGATGTTAGATTGTAAGTTATTTTCTGGTTATTAAGATGTATTTCAATCCTCATCTTTAATCAACTGAAGATTCGCAAGATGGCTTTGATATGCACACTGGGGTGTGTGTGTGTGTGTGTGTGTCGTGCACACCTCAAACTGATGTGCTGTCTCTCTCATTTCCTGCACCTCAGGATGTACCCTCTGGTGTAGGTTATTAATAAGGAATCTGTGTTCAGTTTCATTCACTTAAAAATGGAGGGGGGTGTGTTGGAAGGCTCTTTACATCCCTAAATCCTAGGGGGAAGCCCCGCGGCTTGGCCCCTCCTGTCAGAGTCTATAAGGGAAGGCAGAACTCAGCGAGGCGGAGGGAACACAGCCAGTTGGTAGATAACGCCTGGCTGCCCTCTGACCCTCGGGTTAAACTGCTGTCTGGGCTGCTCAATCTGGTAAGCCGAGTTCCGGGGAGGGAGAGCTGCCAGTTATCTGTCAGTGCGCTAAGGCATGGACTTCATCACAGAGAGGTGCACGGACCAAATCTTCCTAATGACCTCTGTCAGGCCCCCCTCTCTCTGCAGCACTGAGGCCATTCTAGTATATACAATTTAGGGAGTTTCCAAATCATCGAGGAGCTGATGACTTCTCCGGACCTTCCAGGGAAAGTAAAGGAAGGAGGTAACCTGTTTCCGGAACATTCTATTTCAGGCCTTCATGTGGCTATGTAAGCTGAGACGGTGGTGAGGCATATTCCCCCAACGTGCTGCTGTCAGCATGAAGGACTCTGCAATTCTGTGATTTAAATAAGCGGTGTGCAGCACCTCCACCAAGGATTTCAGTCAGGAGAAGAGGGATGGGAAGGAAAGACAGGACACTTTTATGTCAGATGCCACTAGAATATACACAAAGACAAAGCAGTCTGTTGAGAGTGAAGAGGACACACACAGAGACTGTGAGTACGCACAAAGAGAGCAAGGGAGAAGTGAGAGAGACAGGCAGAAAGACACACAAGGAAAGAGAGACATGCAGAGAAAGCCACACAGAGCTGACAGACATAACAACAGTAGACACAGAGACACAGATAGATGCAGAGAGAGGCAGAGACACAAACGCACAAAGGGAAAAAGAGATGGAGATGGGCAAAGAAACAGAGAGAGGCCCACAGAGAAGGAAGCAGAGAAAGAGGGAGAGACAGGCTGCCAGACCGACCAAGAGAGACAGGAAGATGCAGGCCGGCTGCAGAACTTGTTTAGGGTTACAAGGTGGACACTCGTGGGTCTCTAGAAAGCAGGGCTCAGCCATTGGGTGGGCTGTGGAAGGGAATGCACCCTGACCCCCAACCCACAGTACAAGGCTCTCCGCTGAGGATGGAAATTTGGCTGAGCTTTGGAGAAGGAGCAAGTGATGGCTGGGCATACAGGGGTAACAACGGTGGTAGGGATGAGAATTGCTTTTTGGTTGAGCTGAGGAGGCAGACACATGTATGAGCTGCTTCTCTATTAAAAGTGCTTCCATCCTGTTCCTCAGAAGGCTGTCTTCTTCTTTCCTACCCTTGTCTCCTGCCCTCCATCTTTCTGCTCCTTTCTTTCCCTTGTTCCTCCTTCTGTGAAGCTCCCTTTGCTAGTATTTCGATTCACTTACTCTACAAATATTTTCCAACAACCTGGCTATGTAGTTCTCAGCCTTTTTCTGGACACCGGAAACAAATCAGTGAGATGAACTAAGTTGGGAGTCTCCTTAATTAAGACTTTTGCTGTCTGGGTGCCCCAAGCATTGTACATGATGAGCATCAGAGTCACAGTTCGCATTGAATGAAGGAGGTCAGAGGGCTCAGGAAGGGAACTTGCATTGTGGCTGCAGAGCTGAACATCAGGCAATGGAGAGAACAAGTTCCCATTCCCAGGCCAGATGGCCGGTGTGTTTCACTCATTCATGTACCAAGCACTTGCGCATCATCTACTGCACACCAAGAACTGGGTCAGATGCTCAGGCAATTCAGTGTCAACAAGTCCAACATGATTGGAATGTAGACATTGGGTTCTTCCACCCTTCCCCTCAACTAATGAGCAAATGCTAAAGCAGGAAGTAGGTAAACTGAGTCAAAAACCCAGTGCTGTTTGCCAGTGACTCATGAAAGATAGAAGCCCAGGCCCTGATGACCTTTATCACCTCATCCAAGGCTATCCTGCTGTTGAACGTTTTGACTAAATGTCCCCATACTTCACGGGAAAAGCCAGCAAGAACAGCTCCGTAGCCTTCCGCAGCATTTGTACACAAATTATATGATTCTTAGTAAAATGCAGCTGAATTATGAGAAAAATGAGTTCCCAGGAACTCTAGTTTGGTGCCCAGCTGAGACTGAGATTAGAGCCACTGGGCTGCCTGCTTCCCAAAGCCACCAAAACACACAAATGATGGCTCTTCAGAGGACAGCAAGGCATGCAAACTAAACGAGCCCTCCTTTTCCTGGAGACATTATCTTTTTCACAATCCTGTCATGTTCACTTAAGCTCTGTTTAAGCTTAGAGTTAAGTGCTGTGGCACGGTCTTGACACAATTCGCATTTTGGCCTCTTTCTGGGATGTGGGAAGTCACAGTTCAGTAGGTGGTGCTGTCGGCCTTTGAGTCAATCTCAGACTGTCCCCTGGCCTTGAACTAGGGCAGTCCTGGGGTGGAAGAGAACACTTGTTGTATTAAAGAAGACTCTAAATGTCATTGCAACATAAAGGAATGTGCTGTTTCATTAATAAGGTTTTCAGGTGTCAAAAATATGACAATTTTTCTATATTCTTCTAGAATTATTTTCTTATAACACACGGGCATTTGTTTATACATTCACTTAATCAGGCCACAGATGTGTATGTTGAGCTGCTCTTCTGTGTCAGGAAATGTGAAATTTTTTTTTTCTGAGATTCAGTTAAGAGGAACAAAGAAAATATATAAAATCTGATCCCTGGTACCTAAAGCCTTCAAACTAGTATTAATAAAATGGATTAATAGAGTACCTATCATATGTTGGCTACTAGGCATTTGATATGCATACATTATTCCTATAATCTTCTAAGAATTTCCACTTTCCAGCAGTGCAAATGGAGATTTTGAAATATTAAATGACTTGCCCCAGATTGCACAGCTATTAAGAGGCTAAGTGGACTCTGAGGCCAAGTCTATGACCTTAAACTCAATTTCCTTTCCATTGCAATAAGATTATAACACCACGAATACTGTAAAACAGGAGAGGCTCTGGTGCACAAAATTTAAGGACTCACCCCCTCTTACCCTGATAAGATATAAACAGAGATGAGGTAGCAGCAAGAACAGAGATCTTGGAGCCTGCCTTTTGGTCTTTGACTCCCAGAGTCTCCTTTGCAATGTTGCACAAATTTCTTGATTTCACTGTATCTCAGTTTCTTCATCTGTAAGATGGGGATAATAACAGTATAAGGCACACAGAGTTATTGTGGGGAGTAAGTGAAATAATGTACATAAAGTGCTTAGAGTAGTAATGAACACATATGTAAGTATTAGACATTTTATTATTATATTAAAATAATTACGTGGACTAGCTATATGTGAGAAATCCCCTCTATGCAATTTACAGTTCAGAGGGGAAAGAGAGTGCTTCCAAATACAGTAACCTTGGAGGTTGCATTTGGATTAACTTTTGACATGATGACAGGATTTTGACAACTGGAGGTAGTAATATTTGTAGCAACAACATCCTCTCTTTCTTTAGTCCTTACTTTATGTCATGTGCTCTGCTGAGTCCTTTATATTTATTTTCTCATTTAATACTTGCAAGAATTCTATGAGGTCAAGACTTTCTGAGCACTTTCAACTGAGTCAGTGTTCTCTCTGCCCAAGGCTGCCTCACTAATAAGCGGCAGGATAGAGTCAGTTCTAGGTCTGCCACATCTCCATCCATTAGCTCCTGGGTAGACCATAGGGTGGAGAGCTGCAGGCGAGATCTGAAGTGAAGTTGACTTCCCAGTGGTTGTCCAGACGCCCTTGGCTAATTTGGAGCAGGATGAGAAATCCACTTTAGCACATGTGGTGTGCCTGTTGGAAGTGTAGGAGAAAAGAGCTGAGAGCTGGGGTGGGCCAGAACCTGAACTTGAAGAATCTTCAAGGCCAGGCTAGAAAGTTTGCGTGTCAGTTGGTACTGAATAGAAAACCATTGCAATTCAGGGATTGGGAATAAGCAAGTATGTTTGCCAGACACATTTATATGATAATTGAAAAAGAGCTTGAATGACCTATAGTTTGGTCATACTTACATTATAGAAATGGACAATTTAGGATTAAATCCCCCTATAATCTCATATTGTTAAAAGTATAGGGTTATTTTTATCTGTCCTGGGAGAGGCTGTTTGGAATTTTAGATGAGTTAAGCAAAAAGGTGCTAGGGAAATGTGAAATTTTTAAATGCCAGTTGGTTATATTGAATTACTTGCCTTTGGCTCTTCATTTCTACCTTTTTCACTAATTCAAATGCATGTACCACCTAGGGAAGCATTTTGAAAATGCAGCCAGCCGTTCTTTCATAATAGCATGAGCTAGGGCACTTCTATAGAGCCCAAAGAAAATTATACTCTGAACGTGGAATTTAACTCTAAATGGAGACCTCCTTATGATCCAGAATGATCTATCTACAATGCTTTTTCTTGAACATATAACCACCTGAACCTCTCTTCACTGTCGTCCGGAAAGTTATAATAGGATATAAGGGATTTCTGCTCCTCTTTTCTGTTCTAAATTAATCTTACCATATGCCAGGAGCAGGGCGAGTAAGTGGCAGGAGACAGGGACCCATTCTCCCGGTATTTCAGCAAAGCGTGCTGCAAAAGAGAACTCTTAGTTATAGCACTTGTGGTTTAGTTATTGTTTTAATGAGCCTTTGCTGTGTAACCACAGCACCATTATGACCCGGCCACACCACAAGAAAAGGAAGTTCCCGTAAGCCGCCTCCTCGCTCATCTTTTCATGTTGCTGGAAGTCAGCTCCTCTTGGCGGTGTGCGGCTTGGGCTTCCGGAGTTGGCTGGGCCTTTGTGCTTATCAGCGATACCCTCCTGTCTCCCATCCCTCCCTCTCCCTCTTCCTTCTTCCTCCAAACTGCCAGGCCTGAAGTATCGAGGAGAGAAGGCAAAAGGGAGTGTAATGAATCACATGTCTCGGTCCCGAACCGTTGCGGAAAGAAATGCTGGCCAGGAAAAGGCAGCACGCCACTGGAATGAGAGGGCCCCCTTTCTCCTCCTGCCTTTGTCTGTCTTAAATAGAAACAGACATTTTTCACATGACTTTCCCAAGAGACCACAGTTATTAAGAAAGTGCCAATAGTATATTTAAGAGAAATCGCACTGAGTGAGGAAGTGTGTGTGTGAATTAGTTTGAAATGGTACAGTGGGATTTCATGCACTTTTGGGAAAATTTGTTCTTTGAATTAGGAGAACGAGCTGGATATCCCAAAATAGAAAACAGGGATTCCAGAGCCCCAGGTTTTCTGTCACTTTTGCTACACCACCAGGTGACTTTTAATGACTCGTTTCGTGCTACCTGACTCTGGTCTTCCCATGTGAGTACACGGTTGTGTGGTATAAACTTGACCCCTCCACTCTGCTTGGTCAGTTCTGCGTCATGGTGAAAAACGTGGCCTTCAGATTTCTATGAACTTGAATTTGAATCCCAGTCTCATCATTCTCTAGTGGTGTGATATGGGTACAAAGTCAGTAATTTATGAGTCTCAGTTTCCTCAGGTGTACAACAGAGAGCTTAATACCTGTGGCATTAAAATTTTGTGGTGACTAAATAAAACGACATATGTAAAGTACCAGGTACATAGTAAGGGCTTAATTAATAATAACCCTTCTCCCATTTCTTCCTTCTCTTCTTCCCCCTCTTTCTCTGTTCTCTTTCTCCTCCTCCTCCTGTTTTGGTAATTCGGGAGCTGTGGAGTGTAACACTGATTCTGCGTCCTACCATGAGGAGGTCTTGGCCAAATGTAATCTTCCTGGACATAGCCATATGCACAGAGCATCAGCTTTCCAATTAGAGCTTCTCAGATGAAGCAGGTCCATGTGTATCCCTAATGGCAAGGGAGGCTGGAAATACAGCGCTGGTCTGATTCTTTGATAGTTTCCCGATTCCTAGGGCTCCAGCCAAGCTGAGTCTCCTTCCCTGTACATGGGCAGCAGCTGGAGGCTCAGAGAATGGTAGACCACACACTTCTTTGAAATACTGTAATTTAGAATGCAGAAGTGAAACATATGCCACTAATCATCATGGTAGCTTTTTGTCTGTGTACTAAAAACTAGAATTTTTTAGAAAGAAATATTACAGTAGGAAGGGTATGTTTAAATCAACCTGAGTCAGAAAAAAAATGAGGAACCTCTATGTTCTTTCTTTCGACAAAGGTCTACTGTCCACCACTCATGTACCAGGCAGTGGTAAAGTAGGGAAAAACAAGATAGCCATGGCCCTCTGCTTCCATATCTGTGGTCCTTAAAAATGACCAAGAATTTTCTCGATGCTCTGGGCTGGCTCTGTGACTGCTTTGGTTAACAGCAATATGGTATCAGTATATTACTCTCCTGGAGCTACCATAGCAAAATACCATAGACCTGGGGGCCTTAAAAACAATATTAATTGTCTCACAGTTCTGGAGGTGGTGAGTCCAAGATAAGGTGTAAGCTGGGCTGGCCCCTTCTGAGGCTCTGAAAGAGACTCTGTCCAATGCCTCTCCACACATCCTGATGATTTGCTGGCCATCTTTGGCTTGTAGATGCATCATTCCATCTCGGCCTTGATCTCTGTATGACATTCTCCTTGTGGATCTTTGTCTTATCTGTGCACATTTGTGTCTCTGTCACAATTTACCCTTTGTATTAAGGACGCTACTTATATCGGATGAGGGGCCACCCTAATGACTGACTCTAACTTGACTATATTTACAAAGATATTATTTCCAGATAAGGTCATGTTTTGAGGTACTGTTAGTTAGGATTCCAATATGTCTTCTTAAGGGGACACAATTCACTCCTAACGGTCAGTCCAGCCCTTAAGAGATTGATGACTTATTCTTGTC
Source organism: Theropithecus gelada (assembly GCF_003255815.1). Lineage (NCBI taxonomy): Eukaryota > Metazoa > Chordata > Mammalia > Primates > Cercopithecidae > Theropithecus > Theropithecus gelada. The sequence continues at coordinate 13,160,475 of NC_037675.1, forward strand.
TTTAATACTTGGCATTCGCAAATTGGCCACCATGTCTTGAGGAAGCCAAAGGGCTTCACGGGGAGGACCATTTGGAGAGAACCTGAGGCCCTCTGACCAACAGCCCTACCTCAGTTCCCAGCAAGGACTGCCAGCTGTGTGAGTGAGCTATCATCTTGGAATAGATAACTCTTTTCCAGACCTCAGTGGAGCTAACACAGTTGCCCTGTGTATAACAATCATATGCTACTGCTAATGAGTCTGACCCAAATTGCATATTTGTGAGCAAAGTAAGTGTCTGTTATTGTTTTAAGCCAGTAAGTTACACGGGGATAGATCACCATAACAATATCCTTGAAAGCAGACATTACACAAGTAGTTGTGTGTGACAAGTGTTGGAAAGGAGAAGCACAAGACCCCAGCGGGGAGTAAACAAGACAGTTTAGCCGGTCTTGCACTGGTCTGCTTTGTTACTAAGTAAATGCTCTTCCGTGCAGATCAATTGGAGGTGCTTTACTAGTTTGGCATTCCTAGCAAAAGGTATTTCTTCTTGCCTACCTGGCTTTCTGAGATGCATTTAATTTGAAAACACCTTCACTCTCTTTGCATCTGTTTCCCCTTTGGGAAGTGGGAAGGGTGGGAAAGCCTGTAAGTGGGTGATAACAGCGCCCATCCAAAGTGAACTCCATTTACTTTCATCTCCTTCATAATGGCACAGAAAATGGAGCATAAAAATACCCCATGGAAGGTTAAGTGCTCTGTACTAACAGTGGAGGATATGGAGGAGGCAATGAAGCGAAGGTCAGAATGAACAGGGAGGGGTGAGTTCAGATGTGGGTGGTTTCTTTTCTTTGTTTCTCCTCTTTTACTACTGTTCAAATGAAGCTATGTGATATAACACTTGATAATTAAGGGAAATTGCATAGCAGATAGGCAACGATGACCTCTTTTGACAGGAGTCCCTATCAAATCAGGTAATCCGGAGGGGTAGGCTACATTCAGCAGACCAGAACAAGGCCATCTTGTCTTCTAAGAAAACCTGAGGCCAGGTTTATATTCCAAGTCTTTTGTGAGGGATGGGCAGAACCGGATGGGGCCGGGTCCAAGGGGTCATTCTGTTCAACATCTAGGACAGCTGTGTTGGACAACGGTGTGCTTTTAGTTTAAGGAACCCAGGGTCCAGACTTGGGATGTCATTGGAGTTTTAGACATGGATTCCTTGATTCATTCACTCAATGAATACTGAGTGCCTTATATATGCCAGACATTGACATAGGTAGGCAACGAATAAGTCACACAAGTACTCTGTTCATGTCACAGATTCATTCTAGCAAAGAGAGAGGCACAAATATAACAGACATATATATATATATAAAATTTTAATTATAATAAAGTGACAAAGTGGAGGGTTAAAGCTGTCAGTCTTTTATTCAAAGACCTTTCATTCAAACCCTGATATTTCCTTATGTGGCTTGAAAAATAAACTCCAAATGACTTCTCATGGCACTTGAGAACCTGCACAATCTAATTCCTACTGTACTTCCAAAATTATTTCTTTTCTCCTTTCATCATTCCTCAGGATACACCTGTACATTTCCGTCTTATGAAGCATAGCTCTGGCGTCAGACTGCCTAGGTTCAAATCCAGCTATGGCACTCACTAGCTATGTGACCTTAGGTAAGTTACTCAGCCTCTCTTAGCCTTAGTTTTGACTTCTATAAGATGCGTAGAATATGATTGCTATCTCCCTAGGTGATTGTGAAAATCAGATGAGAACATGGATATGAGAGGGCAGCACTCATACTAAAGTAAGATATGACTTACTTGCAAGTACTAATGACTATATTATAATAAAAGTGTATGTGTGTATTCATATATGTATCCTGTATTTAATCTAACAGTGACTCTATTCTGAATCAGAATATATCTTAATGCCACATAGTAAGCCTTAGACTGTGACTATTTTGCTATTCATGCACAGTGGATAGATGCTGAATAAAATATACTCAACTCACTGGTGTCTTGCAGTGATGGTAGAGACCCTTAACTAGGAGGAATGCTGTTTCAGAGGGCTCAGAATGGGTAATTAGGAGACTGTCACAAGGAAGCGGTGAAGAACTGCACTCTTTAGCTTAAAGAACTGCAGTTGGGAGCCATATGATGAGAATCCATGTGTGCCACTTGGCAACATTAGAATTCCAAAATAGAGTGATCTTTAAAGATTCTCTCCCCTTGCAGCTGGGTGGAGAGGTGGTCTGGGCTGCTCTGGAAACAGCGGTGAGCTTTTTATCATTTAAATATTATTCCATTGGGGGCAGAAAAGGGGGACAAAATACTGAAAATAAAAGTTAATTAAAAAATAAAATCAAGAGAAATGTCTCTCAGAGGCCACCTCTGGTACAGAGACCACCTGTCATTAAGCATTTTCCTGTCTATAAACCCGAGATTGGAAGCTGATCGACTCTTCTCTTGTTTAATTTTTAATGCCTCCTGTCTGGTCTCTGTGGTAGCTATTATAGACAGAGGCTGTCACACAGATATGTACCTTGCCCAGAGAAAAAGTGATGCTTCCCACTACCAGAACTGATATCCACTGGGAAAAACCTGCAGTGGGATTTATTACTTGCCCTGGGGAATTTTCTCTTGCAGTGATGCAAGTCTCTCCTCTCCTTGCGGGTGGATTAGTATAATAATAGAGGAAGAAAATGTCACTGAGAAAAGAGAATAAATGGTGGCTCCTCAGCAACAGGATATCTTCAGATCCTAATTTTCACCTTTCTGGTTCCTCAGGTCACTCATTCAATACAAATTTATTGAGCATCTACTATGTGCCATGCATTGTTGTGTGTACTGAGGTCAAAACAACAAAGCCAGAGAAAAATCTTTATTCTTATGACGCCCACAAGACATTCTATTGAGGAAAGGGAGAGAATAAATACTTTTAACAAATAAGAATGCTGGGCCAGTTTAAATGATGACAGGGCAAAGAAAGCAAAAGCTGGAAATGTGGCACCCTGGGAAGTGGGTAGGAAAGGCCCCCTGAGGGAGGTAATGGTTAAGTAATAAGGTGAATGGTGAGGAGGAGCCAAGAAGGCAAAATCACATGGAATGGCGTTCCAAGAAGAGGCAATGGCAAGCACAGAGGCCCTGAGTTGGAGATGAGCTTAGCTTCTTTAAGAAACAGTGGCGTTCGCTATGCTAAGAGAAGGGACTTCAGGCTTATGATGAATACAGGCAATTGAAGGTGCCAGAAGGCTTTGAGGAACCTGTAAAAAGGGGGAAGACTTGGTTCTGAGATTAGGTTTCAAACCTGGGATGCAAACATTCAATTACAGTCTCATTTTGGCCAATGTGAAAGAAAAGTGTGAGATCATCTTTCTTGAGTGCATTCACTCAGTCATGCTCTCTAGACATGACCTTCATGGACCTGTTGCCCTGGTCTCCAGGGACCTGTTCCCTCCTGACTACATGAATGCAGCCGCCTCTATACTGGGAGCCCTTTCTCGTTCCTTCACTCCAGGCCCCAATATTCCATCTTCCTTCTACTTCCCTATCACCTTCCTAAAACACACCCCGTAAAGCCTCCCTCCCATTCAATAGTGACCTTCGAATTTCAACAGGAAGTACTAGCTCCTTAGCACCACACACAAGACACTCACAGTCTGCCCTCTGCACACCTGGATTCCACGTGGCTGCCCACCACTTCTCCACAAGCACCCATGCTTACAAAGCACCACCTGTATCCTGGCGGCCCCCAGCACTTTGACTTCGGCTCTTCCCTGGGCTAAATGGCTCATCTTTTCCTTCAACATGAGGGGACACTTTTTTTTGAGTCAGAGTCTCACTCTGTCACCCAGGCTAGAGTGCAATGGTGCAACCTCGGTTCACTGCAACCTTTCCCAAGACAAGAAAGCCAGGCCAGGTAAAGTGTTAGATTGGAGAGGAGGAGGAGGCCAGGCAAAGTTTACAGGGAAGAGCATTTCAGTAGGTAAAATCGCAACGCAAAGGCTTGAGTTAGAAGTGAACTTGGTAGGTTGATTTCTAGTTTGTACCCTCTGAGCTCTGGGTGACTGAGCGTGTGATTGGTGGAGGGGGCTGGGGAGTGCCCATAGTTTACTGAATTTTGTGCTTCTGCCAGTCCCTGCCATACACGATAAGAACTCACCCTCTTTCTGACCTGGTATTTTGAAGAAATTTAAGATAGTTTAGAGGGGAACAAAAAACTTGTGGTACATTTATTAAGTGACAATATTAAAATGAATTCTGCTGCAGTTTCTATAATGAGATTTGTAAATAGCATTTAATGTTTATAATCTCACTTTTGGAGGACTTTAATTTTGTTGTTTCAGGAACGTTTATGAAGTAAAAAGGAACTCCTGGTTGCATCAGTGGGGGAAGCTGATTGCTTCAGAGGGACCTGGGAGGAGATTTACAGAACTCCTTGTTCTTGCCCTAATTAAGGCATTTGTTACTATTTTAATAGCTCCAAGATACTCACTGTAGCTGGGTTTATAAACACCTTTTTTTTTTTTTTTTTTTTTTTTGGTCCAGAGGAGAGGAGATACATGCTTTTGAGTTATACACTATGACTCCTTGAGGGCAGGGATGATGGCTTGTATTAGGAATTTACTGTGCTCAGGCCCTGTCCCAGAGATGCTGACTCCTAAACTGTGGAGATAGAATCCAGAAAGTTGTTTTACAACACAGCCCTCTGGTCATTCTGATGTCTGCTCAACTTTGAGGACCACTGAGATAAGGGAACCATCTTCATTGAGTATATATAAGCCAGGCACACTGCTGGGTCCCTGCTACTCAAAGTGTGGTCCTCAGACCAAAAGCATCCGGGTTACCTGGGAGCTTGTTGAAAGACTCTCAGGACTCGCCTGAGAGACCTGTTGCATCAGCTGGTTTCAGATGCATTATCTTATTTAATTCTCAGAGCAAATCTCTGAGGTAGATCTGAATATCGTCACAGAAATCTTTGTAATTGTTTTTATATAATTCACTCTTTTCCCTTTAATTTATTGTCTTATTCAGTTTATTGTCTTATTTAATTTATTGTCTTATTCAGTTCAGCTATTTCAATTACAGCAATTTCCCTGTTCATGGTAAACCTTCAGTTTAACACTGTGTACACCACTTGCTGAGGAAATGCTTCTATTGACTGGACATCTCTCTTTCCCCCAAGTCTTCACTGTAATTCTCTCTTTCACCACCAAAATGTTGTGCACCAAATTTCCTTGGTCTACCCCATTAATTAAATATGTTAGTCAACCACTCAGTCACCATATTTGAGGCATTTAGCGTTGTTCTGTTCTATGATCTCTGTGGCAGGTGGCTTCTGAAATGACTGATAGTAACCCCCGCCTCCTGGTGCACACTCCTTTGCATAGCCCTCCCCCTGAGTGTGGATCTGCTTCTCATGAATAGACTATGGCAAAAATAATAGAATGCCCTTATGAGATTAACTTATAAAGGACTGTGGCTTCTGTCTTGATCACCTCTCTCCTTTGTTTTTCTTGGGTGGCTCATCCTGTTGAGTCAAGCTACCCTCTCAAGAGACCCACACACAGGCACAATACTGAGGGCAGCCTCCAGCTAACAGCCAGTGAGGACTTGAGGTCCTCAGCGTAAGAACCCACAAGAAACTGAATGTTGCCAGGAGCCACTGCATGAGATTCTAAGCACATGAACCCCCTCAGTATAACCCAGAGATGACTTCAGCCTTGACCAAAGCCTTCATTGCAGCCCTGAGAAACCCTGAGACAGAGGACCCAACTACTAAGGGATACTTGGAATTTCTGACCCACAGAAACTCTGGAATAATAAATGTTGTATAAACCTGCTAAGTTTTGGGGTAATTTGATATGCAGTAATTGATAACTATTATACTCTCCCTGCAGTTGAGGTTGCCAAGATCTAGCTCATGGGATTGACAGAGAAAGGGGTTCTGGGCTTGATCTACATCTACACAGAAAAATCAAGTGCTTGAGAGACTGAAAGTATTTGTCAAATTTGGTTTTCCTCCCTTCCTATGTACAATGTAAACCATGTGTCTCTAACTACCTTGAATCCAGATGGATGATGGACTTGAATTTAAGGTCGATAAAATGTGTGCCTGGAAGTAATGAGCACTTGGCAGATATACTCAGCCTGGTTCCTAAAATACCTCATTTCAGTAGATCCTTCATGCTCTTAGTCTTTGCTTGTCAGCTGGTTGGACCAAGAAGAGAGCTTTAAGAAGGAGTTAGTGGTGAGTGAGCTGATGGAAGGATTCCAGTCCTGTGTGACCACATTGAGAAAAATATAGGAAACTGCCAACCAGAAGCATTCACACTGGACTTTGTGTGAGCAAAAAAGGAACTTTTGTTGCATTGAACCCTTGACTTACTGGTGATGTTTGTTATGCAGCCAACCTAGCCTACCCTGACCAAAACATATATCTTATATTTTTGTCTATTTTCTTTGTTTTATATTTTTAATATATTAATATAAGTTTATTATTTTTCAGTACCTTAAACACATTCATTGATCTGTTATCTTTTGAGTAACATTCACTTATTCACTTTCTAAATATTTAATGATTTCCAGGCACTGGGTTTACACTGATAAAAGAGCAAAAATTTTCTCCTTAAAAAATGCATAATGAATCAGGTCAATAGATGCACAAGAGGCAATTAAATTGTAATTTAATAGAGATATACACATGAACCCTGTTAGAATACCTTTTAAACGTCAAACACTACCCTACTCACAAATATTGTAACAACATGAACACTTAGAACTCTCTTCATCACACTGATCATGGGTCTACTGTGTGTGAAGGTAGGAAAGTGTGTCTGAATTGGAACATAATACATTTAGCTCAAATAGAGATATTCTATATAACAAGACATTAAGTCATGGAAGAAAAACGTATCTAGGCATTTGAAATTATTCAGTAGCCACTAGGGAACCATTGATGATTGTAGTGGAAAGATACAGGGTAACACTGTCTTTTAGAAAGATTTATTAGACAGAGCTATGTAGGGTGGCCTAGAAAAAGGAAAGCAACATTCGTATAGGAAGACCAGGTGGGAGCCTCACTGCATGGTAGATCAGGCATATGTCAACAGAGCCCTGCCTGAGGGCAATAGGAGAGGAATTTAATGGATGGAAGTTAGCTTTGAAAGAAAAATCTATAAATCTGGCTGGGAAATTAGCCCACATGATATGAGAAAATTGCTTGGTGTTTAACTTTTTATTTCCTCCATTTGTGTTTAGGTTCATGCACATGCACATGCACATGTGTGGGTGACTGTGTACATATGTCTGCATGTGTTGTATCATTTTTTCCATATAAAGTATCACACTGGATCTAGGAAAAGTACTAGTTCTAATAATGTAATCTTAAATTGTTTGTATCTTACACACATGTTTAAAACAATCCAACCATATATGAATTCTAACGTATTTTTTGGAGAGAATGAAAAACACACTTTTTTTGGTGTGAAATTTTGGAGACAGCTCTAGACTATGTAGAAAAGGCTGAGTTCGCTGAAAGTTGAAGAATGTCTTCAGAGTGTGAGTGGTCTCTGCTCCGGGTGATTCCGGCCCCTCTTTTCTATGGGGGAGAGGTCATGCTTCCACTTTTCTTTGGCTAATTGGTAAGCTCTAGGAGAGCCACGTGGAAAATTTGACATGTGTCCCTTGCTGGATGTGTGTGGCTGTGGAGATGGAGACAGATGTTTGACTCTCAGCTGGATGTAAATTGTAGTGGGTAGAGCTGTCTTTGGGTAGCTTTGGAGGTAAGGGGCAGGACTGCATGGGGAGCAATCTGTGCTCCAAAGTTGGCTGGGCCAATGAACCTGTTTCTCAGGGGCTTGCTGTGTCCTAAGAAGAAGCAAGATTGTGTCCTGTGGAGAGAGATCCATCTAAGAGGGCAACACCAAAGGCCTTAGATATGAAAACAGGACTGAGGGTGTCTTAAGTGGCCATCAGGAGAGACTCTGTCCATTTCAGAGGAACCACAGAATAGAGGCCCTGAAAACAGTAGCTATCTAGAGATCGCTCCACTCCTACCCCAAGTGGTCCCATGTGAAAAAGATGCAGCCTCCGGGCCCCACAGCAGCCAGGAGCCATTAGTATCAGAATTCAACAATTCTTGTCATAGAAGCCTTTTCCTGGACCTCATCTCTTCTCCCTCAGACCCCTGGAGGGGACCTGAACAGCAAGAAACATGTGGTTGAAAAAGTGGCTCAGGGAAGAGAGGAATCTGACCCTGCCTTCCTTTCCTACACACGGTCCCCCGGCCAGGGATTTAGTTCTGAGTCAGAAGTTACAATAAGTTTAAAATGGGCTGAAAACTTAACTTTGACATGGCCCTGAGCTAGGTATTTTCTTCCTCAAAAGCGAGCAGGCAATTTTATTCACTGAGAAGGGACAACTGGAAAAGCTTTGGGTTCTGCTCAGGATTTCAGGCAGGATGGGGAGGTTTGGGATCCCAGGGTGGCTGTGCTAGGGTAGGTGAGAGAAAGGATCAATTGCTTCTTACTTATAACCACTAAGTCCAGCCCTCCAGACATTGGAAAAGTGCATTTCCTGCCTTCTATTAGAATAACTTCAACAATGTTCATGGCATGGTCTAACTCAAAAAGAGACCAGGTAAGAAGGATTTTATAAGGTCTCCAAATTTAAATCCCTCACCCCATGTCATCTCCACGCAGTGCCATGCTGAATTCATGGTGGAGTCTGAAGCAAAGGAACTATCAGTGCTATGGAGTCAATGTTTGTTTCCCCTCAAAATTCGTATGATGAAATCCTCACCCACAAGGCGATGTTAGCAGGAGATGGGGCTTTGGGTGATAATTAGGTCATGCGGGTGGAACTCCCACAAGACCCCAGAGAGATCCCCCCTCCTTCTTCCATGTGTGGATATGAGGGAAAAGTAGCCATCTCTGAACCAGGAAACAGTCCCTCACCGGGCACTGAATCTGCCAGCAACTTTGATCTTGGACTTCTTGGCCTCCAAAACTGTGAGAAATAAACTTCTGCTGTTTATAAGATACTCATTCTGTGGTATTCTGTTATAGAAGCCCAAATGGACTAAGAAAATCAGTAATACTGATCCCACGTTTATGTAAAATTTTGATATTTTGTTCATCATGGATTTTTGTATTAATTGTAATCCCTGCACTTTGGGAGGCCAAGGCAGGTGGAGCATGAAGTCAAGAGATCAAAACCATCCTGGCCAACATGGTGAAACTCCGTCTCTACTAAAAATACAAAAATTAGCTGGGTGTGGTGGCATGTGCCTGTAATCTCAGCTACTCAGGAGGTTGAGGCAGGAGAATTGCTTGAACCTGGGAGGTGGAGGTTCCAGTGAGCTGAGATCGCACCACTGCACTCCAGCCTGGCAACAGAGTGAGACTCCATCTCAAAATAATAATAATAATGATAATAATAATAATAATAGTTTTGATTTTAAAAAAAGTTTTAAAATGTTATTGATCTTGATTGTTGACCTTTTTTGGTGTCTTAAATTTTGTGCCCAAGCTAGTCCCAGCACTGTCTCCCCTCCAGTTCAACACAATTAAGGTACATCCAGTCTCTAGGGAAAGAGGGAATATGGAAAACCCTTAGAATGGTTTCTATACAACCTTCTGCTCTGTAGCCAGAAGTCTCATATCCCAAAAAGGCAATTGTGAGACTCCTTGGATCCCAGATCAAACTACTAAAATCTTAAGGTTATGTATTTACTAAAGGGAAGCATATTCACATTTCCCAACTAGACCACTGTCTATAGAGAACTGGAACTGCCCTTGAGGACTTCAGGTGAGCTTACTTAATGGAAGTTTTCATAGATGACTATTACGAATACATTCAGTCATTGAATGCCAATATGTCTTGAAGATGTTCTCTCTCGGAAACTTGGAAAGAATTTTTTTTTTTTTTTTTGTCATCTACTAGTATAAATCAGTGGTTAAGATATGGACTTAGTTAGCAGAGAAGCTTTGATCTCTAGTTCTGCTACCTCCTCATCGTGTAAATTTACTTCTCACCCCAAACCTCAGTTTACCAATGGTAAAATGACACTTTAGAGGATACATATAAAGGATGCAAGAGTCTGTTTAGCTTAGCAGGGATGGAAAATATGGTTCAAGGGAAACAAGGTGAAGGATGAATTCATAAAGGTAGATGAGACCAGATTGTAAAGTACCCTTAGTTTCGTTGAAGTTCCAGTGAGAAAATCCACCCACAGCACTCAGATGTACACAGAGGGTTCCTGCACTAAATGATAGCTGTTTTCATCATTAGACTTTTACATGATCAACAATCTTGCTAACACTGAATATGGGTGAGATTCTTAGCGTGGCAAAGGCTGTGCCTCCTTGGTGTATTAACCTTTATTTAGTTGTTTTAGGTATCTGGCCTAAATTGTAAAGTTTGGCCCAAATATCATGCTGGGTCCTCAGCAACGCAGTTAGAGAGTAACTAGGAGGACTTCAGGATTGGTGGGGTAAAGGGATCCCCCACCTGGCTGAAAATACCAATGTATGCCTCCAGGTCTAGTGAAAGCAGCTGTGGTTCGAGTAGGCACCAGGGTTAAAATCAGACCCTACCATAGATGTCCAAGCAGCAAAAAATCCTTAGCATCAGGCAGATAGGGCGTGAGAGCAAGACTGGGGGCAGAGGTGAAAGATAGGCTTTGATGATGCATGCCAACACCAACTGAACTGGGACAGCCAACAGGCAGTGTTTTGATAAGGCTTCTGAGGCCATGTCCAGCACAGTGGGGAAAAGGACCCTGACTGAGGTGTGATGCCATCCCCATTCACCCGCCACTTCCACAAATTTGAGATTTTCTCATGTGATAATCCAGACTATTTTTAGCAAATCCCCAGGAATGAACAAGAAGTATCCTGCCTCCCTGAAACAGGAGGCCATGCAGGGTTGCAGCAGAATTAGGAGACATAGAAAGAAGTCTCTCTCCACTGTGTACCTCCCACACAAACACACTTGGAGAAAGGAGTTTGCAAGACCTAAATATACTGAGCCAAACTGACTGGGCTTCTGCCCCGGTGGGTAAATGAGTAATAAGGAAATGAGCAGAAATCTTGAAACCATGGTGGCTTGAACCTGATTCCAGTGGTGTAGGCTTTGACTCATGAGGCCCTCTGGGTGCACGGAGACCCCTCAATCTGCATTCAAAAGACCAGTCCTCAATTGCGTCTTCCAAAGGATCAGAGGCTGCGTGGTAGAGTCTTTAGGGAGGAAAGCCTGGGTGGCGGGAGCAGGATGAGTCTAGGAAATCAAAGTCCAGACCAATCAGCAATGAAGCAAGAATGTTTCTGACCAGAATGACACATTTAATCTAAATATTTATCCTCTGAACATGAGAGAGACGAGAACAGGGAGTCACAAATAGAAATGGGCTGTCAACTTTGCAAAGCTCTTGATTAGGCTGGAAAATGCTTACAATTTAGGCATAAATCACTAGTGAAGACATGTTCTTTGTTATTTTGTTAAATTATTTTAAGCAAAGTCTCTTATATTTGGGCAATGTGCCCCAATGTGTCAGGACGAGAAAACTCTTTTGTACTCTGATTTACTCTTTTTTTCACGCAATTTTCTCATGTATATTCTTGCTGTGATCTTTGCAGAGATAAAGAAGAGGCTATTATTTATATACAAAAATTGGTGGACTTTGGGAGAGACAACCTCTTTGTTTCTGTGTTCCTGTAACTGTTCAGTGGGATGGTGGTTGTTTGGAAAATGTGGGAACAAGGATAAATTGAGTTACTGCATATGAAGCACTCTTAACGGTTCTTGCATGACTCGGTAGAAGTTAGCTAGGACTGTTACTGCTATTATTGATCTAACTCTGAACAAAAAGATAATTATAGAATAGTCTTAAAAACTAGAAGAAATCTCAAAACAAATTTGTTTTGACTTGTTCAATTTTCTACTCTTCTTCCATGAGACCAGATAGCAATTTGACTAATATCCTTTTACTTCTCACCAAAAACTTTTCCCAAAATTGATTGAAAATTGAATGCATTGGTCCTATTTAGCTGGATTTCTTGGCTTTATATATACATGGAAAAAGCAAACCTTTGCATTGATTTTATACAGGAATGTATAAACTTAGAAAAGTTCAACAAGTTACCTTATTCATTTCCTTCATTTGTCTCTTCATCCATTAATTCAACAAATATTTGTTTGAACTCTTACTGTAAGGCAGGAACTAGACTGGATACATAAGATGGATGGTTTCTTTCATCAAATAACTTTCAATGTAGCCAGTGCGGTAACACCAGACAAATCAATAGTTACGAAAAAAAGGTTATATAGTAGTTACCCCCTTATCTGAAGCTTTGCTTTCTGAGGTTTCAGTCACCTGTGATCAACCATAATCCAAAAATATGAAATGGAAAATTCCAAAAATAAACATCGCATTGGTGTTACATTTGCACCTTCTGAGTAGCATGATGAGATCTTTTGCCATCCCTCCTGGGACATGAATCATCCCTTTGTCCAGCATAGTCACGCTGTCTGCACTCTCCACCCACAAGTCACTTAGTAGACCTCTCAGTTACCAGGTATTTGGAGAGAAAGAAAGACCACATTCACATACCTTTTATTACAGTGTGCATATTGTTCTATTTTATTATTAGTTATTATTATGAATGTCTTAGTGTGCCTAATTTATACATTAAATTTTATCACAGGTATGTATAGGGAAAAACATAGTTTCTGTGGAGCATAGTACTATCCCAGGTGTCAGGCATCCATCCGCTGGGGGTCTTGGACCGTATTGCCCGAGGATAAGAAGGGACTGCTGTATGTACTTTGGTGAGTAAGATGCACTTAAGACTCTGGGGACCCTAGAAATGAAGGGTAAGTGTTCAGAAAGAACTGAACAAAATATAGCAGTGTCCCAACAGGAAAGGAGATTAGTCCTGCATAGAAAGCACGCAAATGAAGATGCAGAGGCTTGGAAGAATCTGATGAGCTCAGCCTTCTAGACCCTTGCTTCTCGAAGTGTGCTTCAGGACCAGCAATGCCAATTAGAAACTCGGCATCATCATCTCCACCCCCAAGAGTGGAATGGCGGCAGAGCTAGGAGGGAGGGGCAGGTTCTGAGAACCTTCACATGCAATGGTGCTATTTGGAAATTGCTGCCCATGAGCTCCAGGAGGGCAGTAACCCAGTTGACCTTTTCCCAGTATCTCCTCACAGTCTGTTGCACGTGGGCACTCATTTATTTGTCCAATGAATGCAATGCTATATAACAGGATGACAAGAGCTTTATCAGTTGACCAGCCCTGGTTGCTTCACCTGACCTCTCAATCTCCTTTATAAAGGCAGGGTAGTAGTTTGTCTCTGAGTCAGAAAAAAAGAGGCCTGAGTGGTTTTTGTTTATTTTTTTATTTTATTTTATTGTATTGAGACAGAGTCTAGATCTGTAGCTCAGGCTGGAGTGCAGTGGCGCCATCTTGGCTCACTACAGCCTCTGCCTCCTGGGTCCCAGTTCAATCAATTCTCCTGCCTCAGCCTCTCGAGTAGCTGGGATTACAGGAATGCACCACTATGCCCAGCTAACTTTTGTATTTTTAGTAGAGACGGGGTTTCACCATGTTGGCCAGACTGGTCTTGAATTGTTTACCTTTTACAATAGCTCAGGACTGTGACAGGAGATATGGGGGAAAATATACCCTTACCTTCCTATTTTGTTCCAGACCGATTGTCTGCCAGTTCTCCATAAAGTTCTTCCCTCTCCCCACTCCCAGTCACCCAGGTTGGGGAACTGACCTTTTGAATTCGATGGCAGTCATAGCAAGCCCCAGTCATTGTTGGTAATATTTCTAAAGCTACTGAAGGTCACCTGGGATTAAGATAGGTGCCACCTGCATGCAAGGTAGCATGCAGTAACTTTAATTATGAAAGACACGATAAATAAAGGAAAGCCCTTGGAAAGAAAAGAAGAAAATCCCTGCCACAGCCCAACAGGTGAATAGGCTTTTGCTGGAGGCTGGGGCTTGGGCTTGGGCTTCCCAGGGCCTGTGATCAAAGAGGAGGCCTGGGCAGTGTGAGAAGCCATGCGGTTCCCATCTCCTTGACAGTGGGATTTTACTAACCCATTTCCTTCTTCTTCTTCCCCCTCCTCCAGAACAGAGCAGTGACGGTCTGAAGAGGGTAGAGATTTGAGATAAGGATGCACATCTATTTCTTTCTTGTGGACAACATGTTTATGGATATGAAATCACACTCACCTCTTGCTTAGAAAGCAGCAGCGATTTGCTCGACGGAGTGGCACGTGTTTACTCTCACTGATGCTGTTTGAGGTGATCCGTTTTCCTGGTAACAGACAGAATGCGTTCCTTTCTGCGAATTCACAGAAGCTCCAACGCTGCAGTTCCTTGGGAGGAAACTCTGCTGTTAGGCACTATAATTTTTTGATTTTGCAGTTCACATGATGTCTCAAAAGAGGGATATGTCTTTTCTAACAACCGTCATTTTTATATAAAATGGAAGATATTCACATTATGTCTTCATCTTCTATATCTCGACTAGTAACAATATCAGGACTACTCCCTCCTGAGAACTATATTCATTTCTCATTAAAGATATTTCATGTTTTATTCAGGAATTTAAATGAAGCTATCAGAGCCTGGAATGGCATCCGTTTGGTATAATTGTATCTCACTGATGCCAGCCCCAAGAGTTCTAATTAATATATATTTAGCTCCCTGACTGTCTTTAGACCAAACAGTTGAGTGTAGAAGACAGGAGGGAAAAAACACATTGAGACTGGAAAAGGAAAGTGTTTTTTAAAAGAGGAAATTTTTGTGCAATGCTTTGCTCCTATGTCTATGTCAGAAATTACTTTCAGGCCACTGAGTGCCTTATGAAAAATGGAGTGGAAGATGATAATTATTTTTATTGATCACACATTCAAGTTATTAATTTTTAAATCTCCTTTCTTTCTTTTATTTTTCACAAAAATGTTCATGCCCAGGGAATTCCGTGCATTCACAATCCGCCTCTGGTTTGTTCTCCCCTCTCCTCCCTCTGCCCTTTTTTTCTCCGACCTCACACTATTAAAAAGCGATATTGTTCCTCTTTGCCAATGTGAAAATGACTGGAGCCATCTTGGGATTACTTGGCCTCCCTAAACCCATAATATGAAAAGAAGCTAATTGGGTACCAACCTCATTCCTTATGGGGTTTGCCATTCCCCCTAATTCCCTCCAACCACATCCCCATTCTCACTTGCAGGAAATGAGTTTGGGGACATTTCTTGTGCTGGTCTAACATTGCAATTCATAGCACTTGTGTTCACTTAGAAGCTTCAATTCACTCCCGTTCCTGGGATGCTGTGGGACTGTGGTTTATAAATCACTCCTGTGGTGCACTGTATGTAGAGATCAAGACCCCTGCAAGCTCCACTCATATTGAATTGTACCAGGCAACGGAGCATCCTTAAGAGTTTACAGTAAGAAAAAACAAAGGCCTTATAAATAGGGCAATCCAACAGACATTTACTACATTTACAAGGCACTACTGAAAAAAGCGAGGATGCTATTTTCTTTTGTTCCAAATGTTGGTCTCATTCACTGATTGATGAGGTTAGTTTTTCAATAGGACATAAATTGGGGTTTAGAAATAGCCTATACTCAAATTGAATTGTTTTTTAAACAACTGTTAGAGGTCATTTAGTGGTTTATTAGCCTGTCATTAACATACCATGAATCAGGTTCACACTATAAAGATTTGTGCTCCTCACTGAACCTCCATCATGACGAAGTCATTGCCACTTGTTCTCATCGGTATGAGAGAGGCGAGTGATCCTTCCATTTGCTGGATGTGTAACCTGGGTGAGGCCAGCAACCTGGTCTCCATGCACAAGCTACCTTACGTACAAAAAAGAAATATGTTTATTTCACCGGAGTGTATCAGACCCAATATTATAATGACAAAAAGACCAACTTAGTGTTTTAAGTGCTAATCATGCCTAGGCACTGTGCTCAGTGCTAAGCATCCAATTTCACATTCAGTAACAAAGATACATTATAAATTGGTGTGAATAACAATTTAAAAAATCTGTATTTAACCAGGTTAATTTTATTTCTCCTGAAAGTCAGACTGGGTGTTTTGTGGGAATGAGGACTTTGAAAAGATTTCTAGTGGAAGGTGGACTCGGGCTGTTTCCCTCTCAGTCCAAGAGAGCATCTCTCTGAGTGGAAGCAATATCGTCCCAAAGCGGGGATTGGAGAGTGCATGAGAGTGCTCAAGCACTCATGCTCAGTTGATTTCCAGATACATTAGCCCACAGTCTTATTGACCATCACATCCATTTGACCAGACTCTGAGGGTGTTTTATTATCTGAAACGCCTCACTGCATGGGCATGATGACAGGTATGTCAAGAGGAGAACAATAACCAGAAACAGATGCATGGAATATTCACTAATATGTCAGCAACTATGATGCATTTCAACAGTGTCCATCCTCACACACACACACAATAAAAAAAAAAAGGAAAAGAGAACATTTATTTTCATGAGGCCAATTTCCATGCCAAACTGAGCATCTGTCTGGCTTTTGTGTTTGGTATAAACAGGACTCACACACACTCAAAAATAATGTCAAAAGTTCAAAGGGTGGAGAGTTGAGAATTCTCACATGGGCAAATAAATGAGGTCTGCGGATTGGCTGGCCTTCACTCAGCTTTACATGAAGTGTCTCCTTGGGACTGGGGTGATGTGTGGCTTTGATTCTCTGCCCTTGTTCTTCCATAACCTGGTTTGGAATGTAGCCCAGTCCTAAGAGATTGGGGGTCACTCTGGCTTGATAGTATAAGGTCAGAAAATGGAATGAAGCTGGGATATCTCAATTGAGATTTGAGTGTATAAAAGTATAAATCAAAAAAGCAAAATCCTTGAAGGGACACCTTGCAGCTGTTGCTACAAATGAGAGGCTTCAAAATAAGTAGATATAAGAATGCCCAGACCAGTGCAACTAATAATTCCCCTCTAGTCCTACTTGAAGAATATACAAGTACAACTGAACATTGAAAAATAAAGAATATACATTATTCCAAGCAAGCATGCAAACCTGAATCCTTTAATAACAAATGTTGTGTTATTTCAGGTGCAATAGTTAGAGTACTTAAAAAAATCCTTTACCTGCTTTTTTGTAAATGTAATTTAGGAATTATATCCAGTGACCAAGGTTAACCTTAGAATTTGTAGGATTATCTGTTCTTTGTTTTAGAAAAATCTGGATAATCTCAAAGTTGCATCATTCATTCAAAAAAAAAAAAAAAAATGAGGAGAAGCAGATTTTGTCCGCTTTTACTCCTAAATGCCACTGTCTCATTTGGCTGTAGGATATTCATGATGTTATGTTTATTTAAACAGACATATCTCTAGTTTATGGGCATATTCCAGAATAGAACTGCATGTTGCTTGGAGTGCAGTTCTTATGGGCAAACACCTGATCCCCTTTAATAAAAGATAAAAGGGAAATGGTTCCCTTGCCATTCAAAGACCTTACTGTGCTGTGCTCATAGACACAACCTTGTTGCTTGACCTTTCTTAACCGGTACAAGCATCCCATGTACTGAACTCCAGGTACAGTGATTAAAAATGACTCTTCTAGCTGCCACTTAGAATCTACTGTAGCAGAACTTGTTTGAATCCAAGACTGTTCTAGGATTATGATTATAAAGCAAGTCTTAGGTGTTGCACAGTTATATGTGGTAGGTGATTCGAATTACTGTTAAATTACATCACAGCTTATTTTCTTAATACTAGAATATTTTTAGTTTTTTATATTTCTAAAATATTTTCAAGGCAAAATTTTCTAATAATTATTTAAAACTATGATTTTCCACCATTGTCAAAAAAGACTATTGGATTTTCAAAACAATCACCCTTAATATGTTTCATTTTCAGGTTATTTTTTCTTGTTTAGAAGAAGACGATGAATCATAATTATGCAGTTGAATTTATGCACTTATCAGCTAAATGAATATTTTCCAAACTGTTTTCTGTGGAACACAGAGCTGAAAGAATCTTAGTAAATGTTAGGAAAATAAGTTAAATAAGTGTCAAATAAGTTAAATAAGTTATTTATTTAACTGTGTCAAATAAGTTAAAGACATGCTGAATTAAACATAATCAAAGAGTCATATTAATTGTAGAACTTCCCAAAACATTTAATATGCAAAGTAGCATGTGATTTGTCACTGAACTTTATACTGTCTTTCCTTTCCTTTTTTTTTTTTTTTTTTTTTTTAAGTCATAGACCTTTCTTTCTGAGATCATCTCTACTTATCTAAAGCTCCAAACTCTTTAGGAAATGCTGTGCTAGGAGCAATGGCTCACATCTTAGGCTCCTTGGAGAAGAAAAATGTTTATTTTCTACACAGCTAATGTCAAGAGCATGTGACATTGCAGTTTAAATTAGATTAAGTGGTCTGTGATTCTATTTAATTCAAACTGAGAGTTTTTAAAAATCCCACAAACTGTTATGTACTTGAAATGGAGAAGAATAAGCAAAAAAAAGAAGGCTTTAAAACATGTTCAGTAACCTCTTCAGCAGACACCCACATACAACTTCATTAATCATTTAAAATATGACAAGACAAAGAAAAACTGATCGAATGACTGTCCAAATAATTATAGTTTATTCCTCCACTTTTTCTCATTGAAATCACATTGTCATTGGAGTGGTCATCTTGACATGAATAATTATTGCTATCCAAGAAAAAGGAAAACGAGTCTCAAAATGTAGCTTTACCAATTCTCACCATCATGAGCAACCATGGGAAAAAGGGAGATTGTGGAGAATGAAAACTTGAATACTTCCCTCTCCACCCCTCCTTCTCTGTCTCTTCTACCTGGGTTTCCCGGGACCTCTCTTGTCTCTCCACCCTCTCGTCTGGGATCTCTCCTGCCACCCTTCATCGGTCACTGGCCCACGGTTTTAGTCTTTTGCCTCATCAAGGAGAACCCATGATCTGTTTTGCCCACCTAGGCAAAATGGATTGAGAAGTGTGCCTTGAGCTGTGGCAAAGGTTCACGAGTGGTACGGTGATAGAGGTCTTGCCCAGCTCTGCCATTCAGGCCTGGGACCTTAAACAGGCACTCAGTCTCCTTTGGCTCCATTTCTTCCTCCATAACATGCTTCTGTTGACCCAGATGACATCTCGAGTCCCTCTGAGCCTTAAGGGCACATGGTCCTATGTCTCTTTGAGTTTTCATTCCCAGTCTCCCATAGGAAACAACACAGCGAAGTCGACAACCTTGAGGTAACTTCAGAGTTACCAATAATTAGTTAACCATGACTGCCCTACCCTTAGAAGAAATGGCACTTCATCAAAGAGGGGAATAGAGTCAGCTCCTGTGGAAAATGTTCTGAATGGTGTGCTCATGAATTTCAATCTTTGACTGGAAGCCGATATGAATGAACAGCTTCAAGACAAGCCTCTTACATTAATCACCTCATGCCTTTAACTGAGAAATTGATGAATTGAATTGAATGTATGCCTGGGTTCCTGGGCAGCAAAGATGCTGATGGAACTGGTCTTCTCACCATTTTCTTTGAAAGAGAAAGGAAATTGCACATGGTCCATGCTCACATCCAGGAGACAAGTATTAAATTGCTCCTGAAATGGAACCATTCCTCTCTGATCATTGCTTTTCTCCATGGTTATCTCTTAAACATAACGTCGTTTATATGTAACCCCAAATCAAGGAAAACTAAAACAGCTCATGGAAAACAAAATTGCCATATAGCACAAGCACAATTTGCTTTTCACTGCATGCAGGATTGCTTCTCTGCCCTGGCTGGTTGCAAGATACTTCCAGGGAACACATTTCAGGGTATGAGAATGAGGCCAGTGGCTGCTGATGTTAAAAGGACATGGCATCTGCACTAGGTCGGAGAGGGGGCTGGTTGCACAAATTAAAGTCAAACACATCACAGTCTGATCAGCAGTCCTGGGCTTCAGTGTGTTGTCTAGATTTTTTCTTTTCTTTCCTTTTCTTTTTTCTACCTCCAAGTAACAGTGAGGCAATTAAAAAAAAAAATACAACTCCATTGGTCTCCTATCATCATTTCTTCTTGCCTTCCCTAATCTTGGTTCCTCACTCTATTTATCTGGGAACACAAATTACAATTGAAGATGGGAGAAATTTTAAATATAGGTAGCTATTTAGTCTGTCTTTGACTCATTCTGGTTAACAGAAATTTTCACCCAAATGGAGCTGGAGAATATAAACCCACTGAGGAAAAAAGAAATGCAAGTGTATTGTGTTTGGAACAAAATTAGTTCTCTTACTGCCAAAAATCAGAAAAAATATGTTGGGTTTTTTAAAAGACAGATTTAGAATTTGATAAAGCCACTAATTCATATGCTGGAGGATTCCTCTCAATGGGTGAGTTCACCCATGAAGAGCTTTAATTACTTGATACTTTAAAAGAGTTCTGTATTATATATATAAGAGAGAGAGAAGGAGAGACATTTGTGTGGGAGAAGCCTAAAGTTGTTTGTAGGAGGCAGAGAGTTTAAAAGGTAACATCTTTAATGAAAAAATTTTCATTCCCACAGTAAGAAGCTGTTTTTGAAATCTTCCATGGCCTGCTACCAGGGCAGGGGGAATAGCTCCATGAGAAAGCAGGTTGTGAGTCAAACTTACAAAATCAGTAACCACTTGTTTAAACCAAGCCAAAGGACAAACCCCATCAAATTCTGTTTTTGTAGTTTTATTATTATTTTCTCACATTGATTTGTCCTAGAGAACACCACGCGAAGGTCTCACAACCCTGGTACAAGGAGGAGCTACCACA
Organism: Theropithecus gelada; assembly: GCF_003255815.1. Taxonomy (NCBI): domain Eukaryota; kingdom Metazoa; phylum Chordata; class Mammalia; order Primates; family Cercopithecidae; genus Theropithecus; species Theropithecus gelada. The sequence continues at coordinate 13,181,294 of NC_037675.1, forward strand.
AAAACTCAGAGGGGCTGAAGTGGCTTCCTGCTCTCCTTCCGGCCTGACACTTCCTTTGTTCCTATAATCTCAAAACAGCTGTTTCCTCTGGAACCACAAACCCCAGCTGGCGGCCTCTCTACCTCCTGGATCCTGCTGCACATAATGTACATCAAATCTGAATGTTGATATGAAATCTTCTTCTTTTTCCCATCCTCCTCCCTCCCAAGCTCCCCCCGCCCTCCTCTCATCCTGTATTTATGTTGGCCTTCACTGGGAAGGGGAGGGGAGGAGCAGTTAGAAAAAAAAGTGATACAAGCATTTCAGATCTTCCAAATGGCAAAGCAAATTATCAAAAATATTTAGAATCTCAGGTATCTCAGGTTGGGAAACATGTTTCCAGAAACCTCCTTTGTGAGACAGAAATTGACGGTCAGCATTACTTTTTGTCTTCTTGTAAAAATCAGTGCCTCTTAACAAACAGCGTATGAGTTCTCTGTAGCAGAAACTGGGCTCTAATTTCACATAGGAGATGCAATGAGCTGTGCATGGTAGTTTTTCCTTAAAAACCATACAATTTTACTGATCGATGTCTTCATTGAAACCTTTTGGGTAAAAAATAAGGAAAAGGCTAGGTTCCAATCAGGAGAAGGTACTAACAAGTCTGGAAGAAATGACACAGAGAAGAAAATAATTGGAGAAAATGCAAGGCTGCATTTGAATCATTGCAAAACGATGGAGTGTTTATCATAGTCCTTAATGTGTTGGAATGAGGAGTAAGAAAAAGTCAAAGGGCCTGTGTATTAGGGAATACAAGGTGGGGGAATGAGGCAAGGAAGGCCCATGGGTGGAGGTGTACTAGGGTTCTTCAGAGAAACAGAACACATACGAGATAGATAAGTAAATAGAAAGACAGATAGGAGATTTATTACAGGAATTGGCTGGAATGGTTATGGGGGTTGAGAAATCCCATGATCTGCCATTTGTAAAACAGAGAACTAGGAAAGTTGGTAGCAAAATTCGGTCCAATTCCAAAGGAAAGTTGGTGGTATAATTCAAAGTCCCCCATGACTTTGAATTTTGTAATGCAGACCACATAGTCTTCAGAATTTGAAGCCTGAAGAATCACCCACATAGACTTCAGAGAGGAAAATGCCAGAGGCAGAAGGGCATGCTGGAGGAGAGACAGGGCACTAACTCTGCCTCTAGCCCTGCCTGCTCCTGGGCCCTCAGTGACCTGGAGCATGTCCTTCTCTGGAATTCGCTGTGCCCTGAATTTTCTAAATTCAGACCACAAAGTGTAATTTGTGGTCTGAATCTGAAAGCTGGCTAACCGTAAACACTGATATCTGAGGGCTTAAGAAGATGGATGTCCCAGCTCAAGCAAAAGGCTCAAATTTGCCTTTCTTCTGCCTTTTTGTTCTATTCAGTCCCTCAAAGGTTTGGAGAAGGCTCATCCAGGTGGGGAAGGGTCATCTCCTTACTCAGTTTGCCAATTCAAATCCTGATGTCTCTCAAAAATACTCTTACAGACACACCCAGAAAAAATGTTTTACTGGGCATTCCTTCGCCAGGTCGACACACAAAATTAACCATCACAGGAGGGGTTCTGTGTGGGGAGCTGGGAAAGGAAGTCAAGACGATGGCAAATGGCTTAACTAAAAACCTGGAAGGGAAAGCACATGCTTTGGATTTGGGACAGACCTTAGAATTCACATGAGTGCTGCCCTATTAACCAGAAGGCACAGCAAATTCCAGAGAGGGACATGCTCCAGGTCACTGAGGGCCCAGGAGCAGGCTGGGCTAGTGCCCTGTCTCTCCTCCAGCACGCCATTCTGCCCCTGGTGTTTTCCTCTCTGAAGTCTACGTGGGTGATTCTTATGTGGTGTAATGGTTAGAGGCCTGCACTTATGAGGCAAAAGCTCTTTTTTCTTTTCTTTTTTTTTTTTTTGAGACAGCGTCTTGCTCTGTCGCCCAGGCTGGAGTGAGGTGGCGCGATCTAGGCTCACTGCAAGCTCCGCCTCCCGGGTTCACGCCATTCTCCTGCCTCAGCCTCCCAAGTAGCTGGGACTGCAGGTGCCTGCCACCACGCCCTGGTACTTTTTTTGTATTTTTAGTAGAGATGGAGTTTCACCGTGTTAACCAGGATGGTCTTGATATCCTGACCTCATGATCCACCCGCCTCGGCCTCCCAAAGTGCTGGGATTACAGGCGTGAGCCACTACACCCGGCCGATCTTAGCTCTTATACTTATTAACCATATCATCTAAGGCAAGTTATTCTAAACTGTAAGTGCCTCAGATTTTCTAACAATAAACAAGAAATAAATTACATCTGACTCCTTCGACTATGGTGAGGGTAATCAAGTACTTAACCTAATAGCTGCACAAAGACAACTCAATAAATGCATGCTTTAATATAATAATACTACAAATTATTATTATTAAAAAAGATATATTTAGGTTGGTAGAAGAGTGACTTAGCTACAGTTAATATATTCCCTGAAAAAAATGCAAGACACGAAATGAAGCAAATAAAGATTATCAAAGTGATATTAAAGATCAATTGATAACAGATAAAGCTTAACGTGAAAAAGAGAACTTTTTATGCCTTGTTTTGTTTGCTAAATGGTCACTCCAATTGCAAGTTGATTTAACAGTTTCTGATCAAAATTTAATACCTAATTAATGATTGACATTTATTTGCATTTACTGTAATTTGCTAAGTAATCACAAAACCATAGAATGTGACTCTTAGGAATATAGATGGTTGAGTTGGGCTGTCTAACATTGGGTTGTTGTTCTGCCACTTAGAAGCTGTGAGACCATGGGCAAGTCACTTAACCTCTCTGAGCCTCAGTTTCCTTACTGTAAAATGGAGATGAGGTTATGGAAAGGGTTGCATCAGTTAATATACATGAACGTTTTTGAACAGTGCCCGAAACTTGGGTGCCCCATAGTATGATGAATAATCCTTTAATTAATAGCAAATAATAAAAAAACTTACTAAATGAATAACAAATACTATTACTATATTAAATAGATTTTTATGGTAAAAGTATAACTAATTAATTTACAAAGTTTTTGACTACTCTCTCTACTATTTGTACTGGTAAAAACTCTAAATAATTTGTCAGTCAATATCTAGATTGTTACTATGTACCAGGTGGCAGCAATCACAGTGATGGGCTCAGTGCTTGGGGTGAAATAATTAGCCTTATAGAGGTTGAAATTGAAATTCCAAGCTTGTAAGTACTTTACATTTGCTACAGCCCATAACTACATTTGTGTTTGATTTATGTCAGTTTTCATACTTACAGTATCCTTTGTGGTTGGAAAGGGGATTTCACTTAAAGGCTCTCAAAGCCAAATGCAATGTGGCTGCTTCTTTGGATTTCACCAAATGTTGATGAAACACCCACCTAAACCAGGGATTTTCAGAGTATTTTCTCTGGACCAGCAGCATCAGCATCACCTGGGGGCGTTTTGAGAAATGCAGCTTTTCAGGCCCACCCCAGGCCTGCTGCATCAGAAACTCTGGGCTGAGGCCCAGCGGTCTGTGCTTTTAACAAGCCCTCCCAGGAGTTCTGATGCCTGCTCAGTCTAGGAACTGCTGCAGAAAACCAATACAAATATCAACGGTGACATATATCAAGCATTAAGCATAGTTATTAGGATTGCTACTGGACACTGTAGGAGGACCACGCATGCACTTCTCCCCTTCTGTTTCCTATTTGGTGCCTCCCTCTGCTGACACATTCTTCCTTTTAAACGTGTTGATGTTACTAACCAGGCTGTGGTGAAGTGACTTTCCCCTGAGCCTCAAAGTCTTTTCTGTCACTTCCTATTATATGTTGATTTAATTAATTTAACTCTTTAAAAGTGATTTTATTTTCAACTTCTTAAATTGTACCTCACTGTCTCTAATTTACCCCCAGACTACTGCCAGCAATGAGAATCCTAATTTTAAGAGGACCGTGTTCTTATGGGTGTTTGACAATGATAGATTTAGTCCCTGGAGTGGTTTAATAGGGGGAATGGTGTAATCAAAATGCATATGCTACCATCCTGCTGTTTAAAAGAGTGTTCGCTACTACCGAACCTCTGAACATTCTGGGAAAGGAGGTGAAAAATGGAACTAGAAGATTTGACGCAGAAGAAAACCTAGAAAAATGTCCAAGTGGGACTGGAATTCTGGAGCAGGAATGTAATTTAAGGGCCAATGCATATCTGTAGGTATGGCAGTGACCATACATTCTGAACAAATCTCAGATGTTTTGGACTTTGGTCCATGTATTCTGAGAGTAGGTTAACTGGGCAAGAGTTTCTGCTGACTGCTGAAAAACTTACAAAGAGTAGGAAGAGAAAATGGTCAGTGCAATAAGGAAGAAAATGGTGACTCAAAGAGCAAGTAAATTAGTTCTGTTTTTCTTCATGAAGGCTCTGAGTGTGAAACATGGAGTGTGAGAGTTACAGAGTCCCCGGCCAGGCCAGCGGCACCCAGTGACTACAGCAATACAGAGTGAGGGTGGTGGCTCAACCCTGGAAGGCAGGATGACAGGCAGACCTAAGACAGAAAATGCTGCAACAGTGGAGAGAGAAGCAAGCCTGCCCAGCCTCACATACTGGTGCCTGAACTGAGGAGAACTTGACCAGCCATAATTTTGCTAACAGTATATTGGCCAGTGCATTCCTGTCCATATTCTAGACACTCCTAAAGCATTGGCAGGGATGGGTTACATGGCAATAAGAATAGTGGTGGTGGCCCTAGTCATGCTGTAGGACAGGCTTAGATATGGGTGTACTCATAGGGGTAACTTGCATCCAAATAACTTGACTATTTGCTGTCCATCAAAAACACTTGTAAGCAAAGTGTTTCAGGATCACAGAAGATAAATGATTAACTGACTGGGGAATCCAGGAAGGCTTCCTAGAGGAGGTGACATTGGGCTGTAGGGGAGGAGCTTGAAGGAAGTCTAGAATTTTAGCAGGCAGAGCAGGTAGAACTGGTTTGCTACATTCTGGTATAATTCTGGGCTACAGATCTTTCTTTTTGAGTGTGTGTGTGTGTGTGTGTGTTTTATGTGAACACACCAATACTGAGAATGGCATTCTCAGGTAGATCAGGTGCCTTAGCACATCTCATTTCCATTTGCCCTTTGTTACCCCGGTTGCCAATCTTTCTAAGCATTCCATCTCATTGTGTGCTCTGGCAATGGCACACAGAACCCTCTGTGATCAGTTGGGAGTGATGCTGTGCTGAGGATGGTGAAGCTGTGTCCTGACTAGGTGGAGAAGAGGGGCACTCACTATTAATGAATGACATCTGCCATCAACCAAGGGAAAATCTTCATGAGGGTGAGGACCCTGGGCATTGCGCTTACTAGCACAACACCCTCCTCTGTTTAGTGGGTGTGGCACTTGCAAACACTACTGGCTCTTTTCCTACTGACATTTCTTTATCTGGGAAATGCTACATGCATCCTTCATGTATTTCTGGAGAAGAGATGTGTGCTAGAAGAGGTAGATTTCAATACAAATAACAAAAAGACAGTTCCTGACAATACATAAACAGTTTTCGTTCAGTTTTGAAGAGGCTGATAGTATTAATCTAGACATCTACAGACAGAATCATTCAGTAAAGTTTCTGCCATTAATGAGTAATGTTTTCAAAATGAGTTTGCTTTTTTTTAAAAATTTTTCCTACAAGATATATAGAGATAGAACAATGTATACACTGCCTAGAGAGTTAAGTTAGCAGAAACTCTCATGATCTTTCCAGAAGTTTCCCTCTGAAATGTTTAATAGTCTATATAATAAAGGAGAAAAATGTTGACATGCCTGTTATATCTTTTTTTTTTTTTTTTTTTTTTTGAGACAGAATCTTGCTCTGTCACCCAGGCTGGAATGCAGTGGCATAATCTTGGCTCACTGCAAACTCTGCTTCCTGGATTCAAGTGATTCTTCTGCCTCAGCCTCCCAAGTAGCTGGGATTACAGGCCCCCGCCACCATGCCCAGCTAATTTTTGTATTTTTAGTAGAGATGGCGTTTCACCATGTTGCCCAGGCTGGTCTTGAACTCCTGACCTCAAGTGATCCGCCCACCTAGGCCTCCCAAAGTGCTGGGATTACAGGCATGAGCCACTGCACGTGGCCAATATCTTATTTTTGTATAGTATAAAATATTTTTTATAAAATAGTGTATAATGAAGTCATGTGCTACATAATGATGTTTTGGGCAATGATGGACCATGTGTACAATGGTGGTCCCATACTGTATTTTTGCCTACCTTTTCTATGTTTAGATACACAAATACTATTGTGCTACATTTGCCTATAGTATTCAGTACAGTAACATGCTGTGAAGGTTTGCAGCCTAGGAGCGATAGGCCATACATATAGCCTAGGTGTGCAATAGACCACCATCTAGGTTTGTGTCAGTATACTCTCTGATGTTCACACAAGGACAAAAATGCCAGAGACAATCTTCAGTGCATATCGCTGCTGTTAAGTGATGCATGACTGTGTTTGATTTTGTCATACTGGCTATAATAAATAGGGAACATAAATTTTAACATTTGTGCGAGTATAAATGAATGAAAATATGTATATTTCTTCTTTTCTTATTGATGAAACTTCATAATTTAGATGTTGCTAAGGATCTTATTCAAGGTCTCACTGAGGTAACATTTCTTCTGGAGGCAACAGTTGGGCTAGTCTCATCATGGCTGGCATTAATATGGCAATGCAATATTACCCATCCTTTCTCACTCTGGTTCTGCCTTTCTTGATTTTTTTTCCCCTACAATTGTCAAGATGCTCAAATTTATCACTTAAAATAGAGATCACTGCATGCAATTCAGTAACTCCCCCTATGGGGAAACCAGGCCACTTTGAAGTTCCTTTTATTCTCAAACTTCATTAAGTTTATGCCAGTGGTTGTCTCAAATTGGTTTTATAAAGAGAGGCATTCTGCAAATTTGTCATTTATTGATTGCATTAAACCAACATAATTTAGCTAAGTTGTTTAGAAAAATGACATAATGTGTATTTATTCCCAGTTATTAGACAGCATATATGTAGTAATTACTAGAAGTGTGCAGACCAGCAACAGATCCTCTAAATGCTGTATTCATTTTATCCGGCACACAGATGCTTTCAAATTCACTTGCTTATTTAACAAAAATTTACCCTGCACCTATGATATCCCAACACTGTGTTCGGCATGGAAACCTTAAAGGCCAATAAGCCTGAAGGGAAAGCAAAGAGCCCAAACAAATCCACACAACCAACGCAAAGGAATGTGGGCTGTGAGGAAGGACCCATGGAGGTCGGATTAGAGGAGAGAGCAGAAACTCTGCAGGAAGTGAGGAAGACTACAGAAAAGACTTGAGAGATGAATAGGAATGTGCTGGAGGGCTGGGGAAGTATCTTGCAAAGAGATGGGCTATTACAAAGCCTGCTGGTTCTCAGGGAACAGGGACCATTCAAGCGATGGAGATGGAGTGGGGTTCAGAGAGAAGCAGGTGCAGTGAGAAGCAGACACAATTCATAAGTGTCATGCTAGCATTCGACTGGGCCTGAGAGCTGGTGAGATTTTTAAGCAGAAGAGAGACCTGGTTGGTTTGGTGTTTTTGAAAGCTGGCCATGAAAGCTACATGAAAGGACTGGAGAGTGGAGGCTGAAGCAGAAGATGGGATAAAAAACAGCCCCCAAGGGTGTGCAGAGTCCAAGTAAGAGATGCTAAATCTACTCTAAGGAAGTGATACTGAGACTAGAGAAGACTGGAAGGAAGGATCTGAGAAGTGTTTCAAGGTTCAGTTAACTGCTGAAATCTTTTCTTCCCTGCATGTCCACATCGCGGGTCTAAGAGCAGTCCTGATTTGAAGCAGAGATGGGGGAGCATTTGTTTTTGTCAGGCTGATTGGCATGTGCCATAGGCTCTCTTTCCACGCAAATCAATAAGTGAAGAAGACAGGATGCTGCCCTCATCTATTTAGGAAGACCTGTAACACTGGACCGATAGTAGCTGCAGATACACCACCTCCTGCCTAATTATCCCTCGGAAAGCATAAACTCTCCCTCCCACTTCTTCCTGTCCAGGATCAGCCCCAGTGGTGGAGTGTTCAATCGTCCTCCTGTCTCATTTGGGCAGGGTCAAAGTGCCAACAGTGCAGAGTCCAAGTCCGGCTTGGAAAAATCACACAGTCATCTACAACTCTGTAATGGGAAAGGATGATGACAAGGAGGCACAGAAGTTCCTGGGTTGCAAGTGCCTTTCGAGTGCCTGGAAATTCTATTAGAACCTATCAGGTAGGTTTGCAATGATGCTGCTGCTTCGGCAGCTCTGGCCTGCTCTTGCATTGAAAAGAATAGGGCATACCAAGAAAGCACCTGGGTTTAAGAATCCCACAGACCTGTTTTTCAACCTCACCTATGTCGGCTCTCTTATCTCAACCAACTTATTTGACTTGTCTGAGCCTCAACTCCTTATCATCAAGCGGGGATCACACCTAATTAGCTTTCTATCTGTAGGGATTGAAGATCATGAAAAATACAAAATTCTCAAGAGTGTAATGTCTTTGATCTCACCTCACCTCCCACAGAGAAAGGAAACTTCCTGACTTGAGCCTCTAGCAGAGGCATCAATTGGTTTTCACAGGACCCCAGTACAACCCAACTTTCTTTTATATGCATAGTTGCTTAACTTTTCTGTTCACATTCCTCTCTCTGATTGCAAGCATTTTGAAGGCAGGCAATGCAAAGATGTATTCCTTTTTCCTGTACTTGAAATAGTCCTAATCTATTCCATCCCTTGGGGTGAGACCCTGCATCTTATTTGTTTATTACCTAAAACGTTGCAAAAGATTAAACAGTTTGAGAAAGATTGGAATTCACTGTCATAGGTGGTGGCGAAGTTAAGGATATGAGAGGGATAGAAGGAGGCTCCTGTCATTTGTTGAATATGAGACAATGTTTTACACAATGAACCAGTGTTGTACATTTTACATTTGACTCATCAACCTTGTGAGATCGGTGTAGCTGTGAGCATTGGAACCCCCTCCCAAAAAATTAGTGTGTGGAACAAGGTAAAAGTTTATTACTTATGTAAGATAATTAAGACAGACAGTAAATATGATGGCTCCACATCCTTCTGTCCTAATGTTCTGTAATCCTCAGCTTATTTCCTCCAGATTCAGTATGGCTGCTTGTGCTCCAGCCCTCACATCCATATTCTAAGCAGAGAAATGAAGGAGAACATAGAAGGTATGTCCACTACCTTTTAAGAATATTTCTCAGCTGTGGACCTTTGGTTTCCTCTTACTTCTCTTTCACCAGAATGTACTCTCAAGTCTCTTCCAGCTAGAAGAGAGTCTGGAAAATGAGTCTTTTATCTAAATGTGTAGGCAAATGAGGAGAAAGGATGTGGGCAGCTACAAGTGTCTCCTGTAGTGTCATTGTCCCCACATTTTAATGAGAGGAAACTGAGGCCTGGTGAGTGTAACAGTGCTCTGGTTGTCTATTGCTTCATAAGACACCAACACAAACTTAGTGACTCCAAACAATAAATATTTGATCATGTTCATGATTTTGTGGGTCAGAAATTTGGATGGATCCAACAGGGATGACACCGCTCTGTGCTGCAATGACCATGGCCTAACCTGAAGTGACTTGAAGAGGAAGGGATGGCTGGGACAACATACCCAGTGTCTGGCACCTCATTTCTGGCATCATCTGGGTTCCTCAGTTCTTTTCTGCACTGTGTCCAGGCTTGCTTATTCACTCTCAGGCCTGGTGTCTTGGTTGATTGGGATGGCTGGAGCAGCTGAGGTTGGCCAGGCATCTGTCTCTCTCCGCATGGGGCTATTCCACATGGCTAGCTTGGGCTTTCTCACAGCATGGCCATCTTTGAAAGTGAGATTTCTTCTACTAGTGGCTGGCTTTCTCCAGAAAGAGTGTTCCAAGAGACCAAGGTAGAAGTTATACAACTTCTTAAGCTAGCCTTGGAAGACATACTTCTGTCACAATTCACTAAGCTCAATCCAGATTCAAAGGATCAGGATTTAAACAACGTATCTCATTGGAGAGAGTCATAGAAACTTTGCAGCCATCTTTTTCACAAAGTGAGTGCTTAAGAAAACACAGCTAGGAAGCCAGTGGGCCCAGCTTGGAGCATAGACTTGACTTTATACTACATGGATTTAAACAGCAGGTCTTGGTGCTTTTAAAGAGTAAATTAAACAAGTTGACTTTTTTTTGTAGGAATCAAAGATAGTAGCTGGCTATACAGCAGCAGGATGTAGTAAGATTTGTGGCAATGGTATTTTTATTGGGTGCACAGATTCTGGCTCTCAATGGAGTATGCCCTGGGGCTTTGCACTCAGCTCTCTTACTAAAGGTAGCTGTCCCCCTCCTTCCTCTCTCCAAGCACCCCCCAGCTGAACAACTGGGCTACTGCTCTGCTGTCTCTTTCATATTTGTGAATACTCTCTCAGGTCTGGGAAATCAGATTGTCTCATTTAAATTTAATTTAAATTTCTGTTTGAAGAATCAACCTGAGACATCAAAGGGAATCCAAAAAATGCACTACACAATAAATGATCAAATGACTTCTAAAGACATTGCACTTTTATATCTAGAAATATTAGATCAAAACTCCAATTTCTTTTATTGTTAAAATTAAAGAGAGACTTAAAAGAAACTGCAATGTAAGTTTGACACTGCATTTAACCAACAGACAAATTGGTATTACCTGGTAAGGTTATAACTATCAATACATGCATTCTTTCCCTAATTCATAATGAGTCACAGTCTTCCAGTCACTAAACTTTGACTTGGTTTCAAGTTAATTTTCTTCAAGTCATAAAAATATTATTCAGAGTACAGGTCACAGATGCCTAATTTACAATCCGGGTATAATTAAAGCACTAGTTTATCTATTCAAAACACACTGAGTTTGGTGTTGAAATATGGCCCTGGAGAAACCAACTTCTCAGAAAAACTTCCATCTTAATTATTTGTGCATTTAATTGTTGAAGATCTGAAGTCCTATCCCCCATGTTAACATAGTTAGAAATAGCCCAAAAGGTTCAAGGCTGTAGTGAATTAACATTTGCTGTGGGTCCTGGCAGGCAGGTGCTTGGAAAGTGCACAAGCGGGAAAGGCATGCAGCCGGCCTTCACAGGTGCAAAGGCACACCCTCTTTCCATCACGAAAGAGTGAGAAGAACACCTGCTAAATGAATGAGTGACCATATCTTCACCTATCAAGAATCAGCCGGGTGATCAAAAACTTGAATGGGTGATTCTTAACTTACCAAGCAGGAAAAGCACAAAGTCATTGGTAGAGAAGTCAGGAGTGTTCGGGGCAAGAAGTTTTAGCTGAGGATGATTGGCCAGAGGAAAAACTACCATTTCCAGTGTGTGAGCAGATGATGTGTTTCTTATCTGTTTGTCACATAGGAGTAGATTAGAAGGATCAATAATAAATAATTAAATCAAGCGATAATAATATTTCTTTAAATTAAATTTAAACATCAAAAAATATCTTAAAAAAATTTTTTTTTTTAAGAAGGAGGAAATGACCATGGTATTCTAGGGGCAAGAACAGCATTCCTCACAGGAAGCTGGTTCTTTTTTTTTTTTTTTTTTTTTTGAGATGGAGTCTTGCTCTGTCACCCAGGCTGGAGTACACTGGCACAATCTCGGCTGACTGCAACCTCCTCCTCTCGGGTTCAAATAATTCTCCCGCCTCAGCTTGCTGAGTAGCTGGGATTACAGGCCCCCGCCACCATACCTGGCTGACTTTTCTGGTTTTAGTAGAGATGGGGTTTCACCATATTGGCCAGGCTGGTCTCGAACTCCTGACCTCAGGTGATCCACCCACCTTGGCCTCCCAGACTTAGTAGGATTACAGGAATGAGCCACCATGCCGGGCTGAAGCTGGCTCTTTTAGGTTTCAGAAAGCCTGTTACTGAACCTTTGCTAGAGACACCACTCTCCTTCCTGCTCTGGAGGTGAAGGAGAGGGTTCTAACAAACTGAACTGAACCGAATTTGTTTGTCTAGTAAAATTATAGTAATGTGAAGTCTGTCCCCTGGCAATACCATTTGGATTTCAGAAGAACAGGAGAGAGAGAAGAGGAGTGACAAAGGTAAAGTCCATGGTAGGGAGAGCACACTCCTCCAGAAAAACAGCAAGTAGGATCCAAGAAAGTGTGACTGGAGAGAAGCTCTCTGTGCCTGAAAGCTCTGAGAAAGCGATTATTCACATTTATATTGGTTCTCGTAGTGATCTGGGCTGCTGCCAGTCTCCCTTATGTCCCCACCCTCACTAGGGTCTACAGATAAAATAGGAATGGCTGTGCTTTGCGAGAATGGGGAGAAGGGGCTCAACTACGGTTGGGGCGGTGAAGAGGGGTCTCTGAGAACAGCAAACAGAAGAGATGAGATGCTGGCTCTGAGCTAGGCTACAGTGGCTAAGCACATTGCTGTGCGCCCAACTCAAAGATTGGAGCAAAACATCCAACTTACTCACTTCAAATATCAGCAGGACTGGACCCCGCAAAGTGCCTATACTTTGTATTTTTAAAATTATTTTTATAGTATTATTATTATTATTATTATTTTGAGCCAGAGTCTCTCTCTGTTGCCCTCGCTAGAGTGCAGTGGTGCAATCTCAGCTCACTGCAACCTCCACCTCCCAGATTCAAGTGATTCTCCTGCCTCAACCTCCTGAATAGCTGGGATTACAGGCACCTACCACCACACCCAGCTACTTTTTTGTATTTTAATAGAGATGGGGTTTCACCATCTTGGTCAGGCTGGTCTCAAACTCCTGACCTTGTGATCCACCTACCTTGGCCTCCCAAAGTGCTGGGATTGCTGGTGTAAGCCTCCATGCCCAGCCCAAAGTGCCCGTATTTTGGTGTGTGTCTGAAAGAGAGTTGAGGGTGGTGGACATACCCAGTATTGGCAAGACTACAAACGGTTGGGATTCCAATTCTCAGACTATGTCTTTATACATTTTAAAGAAGGTGCTAGTGTCCCAATGGGTGCCAGAGTGGTGGATAGTCAGCTTCCCTTAGAAAGGAAAACTCTCTGTCTCTCTAGCAGCTAGCACTAAGCATCGAAAAGCACCTCGTGCATGCTTCCTTCAGGTCCCTGCAGAATCCGGCAGGATTCTTGTGCTCCTCTTTTTAGTAAGTCCGGTAATAGGAGTTTCCACCATTTCTCTCTGGGTATTTTTTTTCTATTTATATATTATAAACTCACTGTATGGATTTTGGAAAGTGTTGTTTTCATTGAGCAGATGAGTAACAAAGACTTGTCTGCCAGACCTGACTCAGTAGAATCTGAGATTGTTCCAAAATTTAAAAACTTTCCGACTGAAAGAGGTGATGAAGGAAGTGGGGTGGAGGTGGGGGGTTTACAAATCCCTGCTCCTCCACAGGTTCTTTAATCTTTGACCCTAACTCTCACTAGATTTTGAAAATACTGTGAAACTGGAGTATCATTTCTTTCTGAAAACCAGGAATAATGGAATATTTCTAACTGAAAGGCAGAAGTTGCAGTTTATCAAAAGCTATTGATTTTGTTATGTTCAGTCAACATGGCTTTCAACTCTGGCCCCTGCCTCCATTTGTTTGGCCTCCATGTCAGATAAAACCTTCATCACCCAGCTCCTCTGGTTTCCAATCCAAAGCAGTGGAGACATTGCTGCCAAAGCTATTTTTCTAAAACACAGATCATATCATGCCATTTTCCTACCCAAAATGTCACAATGGTTGTCTATTGCTCTTTCAAATCTGGCTTTTCCCACTTGTCATGCCAATTTTCACTCATGCCCGTCCCCCTGCCCCCATTAGACAGGATAACCTTATAGCAACTCTCAAAAGTGAAGCCATTGGCATTCTTCAAGGATGACTTACTCTTGCATTCTTCCATGCCTTTTGTACACTTTCTACCTAAATTGCTTGCTCACCACATCCCATCCCATCTGCCGTTGCTATTTGACCTTTAATTCCTGAACAGAATCTCACTTCTGTTTTTTTTTTTTTTTTGACACAATCTTGCTCTGTTGCCCAGGCTGGAGTGCAGTGGCACAATCTCAGCTCACTGCAACCTCCACCTCCAGGGTTCAAGCACTTCTTGTGCCTCAGACTCCTGAGTAGCTGCGATTACAGGTACCCGCCACCATGCTGGGCTAAATTTTTAGTAGAGATGGGGTTTTCATCATTTTGGTCAGGCTGCTCTTGAATTCCTAGCCTCAAGTGATCTGCCTAACTTGGTATCCCAAAGGGCTGGGGTTACAGGTTAAGCCACCATGCCTGGCCTTCACTTCTATTCTTTTATCATAAATTTGGTTAACAAATATTAATGAATTTTCCTGTAAGCTATGCATTAGTATATATTATTTTGAAAATAATGCCATCATATTTTATAGTTATTAAAGAACATAAGGATTTTCCATCTTCAAAGACTTGCATTGTAAAAGACAAAAAGTAATAAACAAGTATTTTCAGAAATATTGTATCATTCTTAGGATGTTGATTTCAGGAAAATGAGCAAGCAGAACCCAGCCTCCAGTACACAAGAAACGAAAGGGTAAACCCAAAGGAATAAATAACGCAAAAATACTTATGAGGTTATAATCTCACATGATTTCAATAAAGTATATACTTATAATAAATTTTAATTTTATTATCACTGGATGTGTGTGTATATATATATATACTATAATTATTTAAAATTAATTTTAATACAAAAAAACTATAGTGGATTGGCTGAATGCATTAAAATTCTATGGCCTTTTTATGCCAAACAGGAAACTATCATGGAAATGTACTAAAAAAAATTTAGTAAACTACTAAAACATTGAATTTTATAGAAGCATATAAAATAACATCATGAGTTGTTATTTCAAGAAAGAAGCTTTTTAATGACATATTTGAGCAACCAAGCATTATATCGATGAGCTAGCAGCAAGGATAGGGAGGTTAACCATGTAGAACAAGTAAGCCAGAAACAATATTGGAATGCAGGGGGGAAGGCAGGGAGAATATGAGAGGCAAGGCAGAGGGAGGAGGGGCAAAGGAAGGAGTGGAGATGAGTATGTCTCTGGTGCATTTACAGAGTGGGAAAGAAAAGAGGTTGGGAAGGAGGAAAGAAGACTCAAAAGAGAAGACCAAAAGAGGGGAAATAGAAAAAGACAATTGCTGACTTCAGCTTGCACAAAGATTAGCTCCTCATTGAGTCAAAGTCAGACCTCTGTGAAGGTTCATTAAATCTCTCTGACGTTTCCAATAATATGTAATTAACTAGGAAAAAGATTCTTTCCTGGTTAATTGGATAAACTTGAATTCAGAGTCTATTTACTAGCTTTCACCTTACAGATTTTTGTACAAACAAACAAAGCTATATTTTGGAGTGAAAACACAACAAAGTTGCCCACAACTGGAGATGATTCTAGAAATAATAGAAGGTCATGTAAGTCTAGGCTATGAGTGGAATATTTGTTTGCTTGGCACAGACTTGAGATGTTTTAAAAACCAAATACATTAACTCCATCAAGTCTGATCAGAACCAATATAAGAAAAGGCACAATTATAATGATAATTAGTAGAGATTATTTTAAAAATTGAAAATGATGAATAAACATAACAAATGCATGTGCACTTGGAATGAATTATTCCAAAGTAATAATTATTTTTGAGTACAGAATCCCATACTACAACATGTGAAATTTGGTAATCAACAAAGCAAGTGCAAAAGTAATTGATGTAATAGATTACAAACAACTATAAAAATACCCACGACTCTAGAGTGTGTGACTAGGAGCTCTGCCTCATGTTAACATCTGTTAGTTTAATATTTGCTCAAGTAAAAGTTGGGGGTTTGCATGGCTAAGCATGGTGAAAATGGTGCTGCTAAGGTTAATGCCACAAGACAAAGATTCAAGCCTCTTTCAATTGCATGTGGTATCCAAGGAAGAAGCAAGTCAGTGAGCATACAATTTTGAGAAAAACCACCAAAGTTCCTTTCCTTGGGGAGTTTACAGAGCAGTGAAGGAGAAAAATAAATATCTATTAAATAAACCAATCAACAAGGAATTGCAAATTAAGAAGTGCTATGCGAGAAATAGATTGCTGAAAGAGAGTTTAATGAGGGGACCTGTTTGTGTAGAATGGAGGAGGTAGTCTCAAAAAGACCGAAGAATGGTAGGGAGTCAAGCATGCAAACACCCAGGGGAGGAAGGTCTTCTGAAGAATAAACAATACGCCGTTTTTCTAAATTGGAAAGAACTTGCCCTGCATGAGGTACTAGTAGGCCCCTGTGCCTGTAGCAGAGGAACAACATGAAATATGTGGTCAGAGAAGTTGCTGGTACATAGTTGTTGGAGCCAGATGTACATAGTTGTACATAGCCATTGGAGCCAGATGTTGGTACATATACCGATGTTAGTTTGAATTTTATTCCAAGTTCATTGGGAAGCATGGACTTATTCATTCTAGGGACATAATCTGATTTATATTTTTAAAAGACCATCTGCACACTATGGAAGAATGCAATACAGAAGCATGAGTAATTTATGAGGAGTCTATGGCTAAAGTCCAGACAAGGAATAATGGGAGCCTGTGCTACGATGGTGGAAGGATACATAGAAATGGATGGACTGAAGATACAGTTTGGAATAGAACTGAAACGTTTCTTGAATACACTAGGCAGCATAGGTTGGTGGGATGGGGGATGTGCTAATAAGGAAGAGGAAATCATCTAGAATGACTGTCATGACTCTCAAGAGTTTGCCTTGCTCATCTGAATAGTTGGTAGAAGCAACTGAAATGAGGACGTCTGGGATAGAAAGATAGAGAACAAGTTTCAGGGAGACATGAGTTCATTTTTGGCCATGTTGTATTATAGTTATTATAAGGCACTGATTTGAAGAGCTAAGTAGGCAACTGACTGTCGAGGGCAAAGACAGCTGAACTGGATATGTGACTGACTCTTGGACTTGCCAAATGCATATGATAACTTAAATCCTTGGAAATGGATGAGAGCTTCCAAAAACAGAGTACAGGGAAGAAAATGAAGGGGCTCTGCTTTGAAGTCCTGAAGAAGCTAGGGTAGAGGTTTTACAGAGAAGCTCATGAAGGAAACAAAGAAAGATCAATCAGAGACGTGGGAGGAAAATCAGGGTTGTGTTAAAGCAGAAGTCAAAGGAGAGTGTTTCAAGAAAGATGGAGCCGTCCTCATTTTAAATATCATGGAATTTCACTGAGAACAGAAAAGCACCCACTGGGTTTGGTAACATGGGGATTACTAGTGATGCTAGTAAGGCAAAAATTCAGTGTCCCAATAAGTAGAAGACATACATCAGTGGATTAAAGCATGAGTTAAATGAGAGAAAGAGGAAAGAGCTACAGGAGACAAATTCAAGAAGTTTCTGTGGCAGAGAGAACATAAATCAGACAGTGACTGGAGGAGTCACTGAGGTATATATATATATATATTTTAAAGAATAGGTGATGCTAACATATGTTTGATGTGTGATGGCAATGTCTCAGGTTAGGATGTGGGAGACAGGAAGAATGTCATGTTCTTGACAAGAGTCCATGAGAAGGGCAAGTCCAGAGTTCAGGAGAGAGAAAGGGAAGGTGGATCTAGGCCTAGGTGGGTTTGTGGTGGGCAGATTAGAGAATGTTCAGTAATGGCCTCCCTCTACACAATGATGTACAATGTAAAATCATTAGTTGAAAATCAGGTGGCCTGGGCTGGAGGAGCAGTGGGCCTAGTAGAGAGGTAGAGATGATATAAAAATGACAAGTGGAAAAGTTCACAGAATTAAGAAACATGAAAGAGGTTCTGGTTGCCAAGAATCACCACTTTTTAAGGTTCATTAATTTATAATGACAGTCATCTGCCTTATAAAGTGATTTTTCACAAAACCCGTTGGCTTCAATGGTACAGACATAAAAAAAAGTGAATGCATGTGTACCACAAATATTGTAGATCTTTCTAGGTGAGTGCCATGGAGGGAGAAAGGGACAAGGGAATTGAGGGGCATTGAAAAGCAGTGTTTGTCATAATGAGTCATGGGATCTACTAGATATGAAGAAGACAAGTGGAAAAAGGACAGTACTCTACACACCTAACAGAATAGCTAAAAAAGAGAAACAAGAATGTGACCATTCCAAGTGTTGAGGAGATGGAGAAATTAGAACACGTGTGCATTGCTGGTGGAATTTAAAGAGTACAACCACTTTGGGAAACGTGTGCCAGTTTCGTAAAAATTTAAACCTCTACCTACTGCATGATCCACCATTCCACATCTAGGGCTTGTGCATGAATGTTTATAGCAACTTTATTTGTAATTGATTGAGTTACACAGTTTAAATATGTGCAATTTATGCCACTTATGTCTCAATAAAAAGAAATCCCTACGATAGAAAAAAAGGAAGTTACTGATGGATAGTGGGAAAATGATGGGATCATTAATTAGATGTGTCAATGTAATTTAAGAATTGATTTCATAGGAGTATTTGAGCAAATGAATTCAGTGGTTAAAAGTGATGTTTGGAAAATGACGTGCATAAATTATTTTTGAGATGGAGCCATTTTTGGTGATGACAAGGTTTGGAAGGACAGTGGAAGATTAAATTGGAGTAAGAGGAGAAGGTCCATAGAAATGAGGATATCTAAGAACTGGAAGGCCTCCATGTTGTATGACTTACCCATGTGTACATTAAAGATATCAGAAATTATGGCAGAATTGAAGTAGAAGTGTAAGCTAGGAGCTCAGAACTTTGGGGAATTGAGGAGTCATGAGGAGGTTGGTAGACAATAATAGCAAAGTGGACTAGGGGATGGTGAAGCCAGATGGTGCAGACTTTAAGGTAGGGTATTGCAAGCTGAGACTTGAAGTCATCATGGTGTGAAAATGGCAGTGATACTCAAAATCAGAGATCTGAGGTCCAGCATCTGAAGAAACAGCTCAAGAATATAATGGAGTTTGATGTTCCCAGAGAGAGGTGTTGAAGAAGGCCTGAAGGAGGGGGGGATCTGGCAAAGAGCTGGCTAAGGCTGATTGCTGATAGAGTGTCAGTGTTCTAGCAAATACTGGCCTAAGTAGAGACGTAAGGTGTGATATTATTGATTTCTATATTATTTGATGGTAGTTTAGAAACTTTAGGCTTAAGGTATGGTGCTGTAGTGGTTTAGCAGAGGAGGGGATCGTGGAAGTTATGCCCTGCTGCCTACTTGGTGTGAGAGCCTCTTGAGAAGCCTCTGGGTGGCCCTGAGGTCTACAGTGTATGGATGGCTACTCCAGTAGGCTTATAGCAAAGGAAAGGCAAAACTGGAAAACAAGTAGAAGGTGATGAGAAGAAAAATGGCGCCACTGGCTGGGCAAGGACCATGCCATCTGGAGTAAGAGGCTGAAAGCTTGCTCATGCTCTGAGTGATCTTGAATAGTGGAGTCTGCTGCACATTGTAGGATGGAGATCAGCCCTGAGAGGTATGAAGGTAAGGACTTGGAGAGAGGCCCACAGCTTCAGTCTACAGGCTTTAGTGAGACTCGTTCCATATCCTCCAGGGAGTTGGCTCTTCACACACCTCTATCATGGGATTACAGCATTGCCTCAGGATTACTCTGAGCTCCTGCACTTTTATACATCCCATTTTTTTGTAACTAGGACTTCGTTATTTCATTTCTGAGACTCACCTTTGTCTGGCCCATCCTTTACTTCACTCCCTACCCCAGACTAGAGCTTGACAACGGTGGATCTTAAATAAGATGTTGAGTGAATGAATACATGAATTAATAAATAAATGAATCCCTTTCAGAATTTATTTATTTTGTTCGAAAAATTCCTCCACTTTGGGAAATGCAAAATTTGGAACTCCGAAGTTTTTACTTTTTTTTTTTTTTTAAGATCTCAAGCACAGAAGTTTTATCCTCTTTTTTTTTCTCTGATCAATTCCTTTGGGATATTAGAGACAGTGCTAGACTATATATTGGCTCTGAGAGATACAACTAAGTCTTTTATTATTCAAAGATGAACATTTCTTGACTTACTTGGTAGAGTTACAAACATAGCATGCTACAGAATAGAAGGCAGCTGTGGAGGTTGGGGCAAATTATTGAAAATGGAAATAGCACAGATCTTGATGCGTCTGTTAGTGCACGTGCAGGGCAGTGTGCCGCAAGGTGGCTGATGTGCACTAACAGGAGTGCTAATATGATGTATTAAATGTCAGACCAGCATTGCTGGGTGTGCATATCTCTCCTGTTGTACTGCCTGTTTATGCTTATTCAGCCCTTTGAATAATTTAACACATTTCATACTCTAAATTACTCTCAGCAATTTGATGGGGCTTCTGGCAGTTTACTTGAAACGCTCAGTGTTAGGTCAACATAGGGTCCCAGCTTCTGCTAAATAGAAGTACTCTGCCTACTTAGAAAAATATAATTAGTTTTCTCCATGGATCTCTTCAAGGATGGGGTGGGGTGGAAGAGCTGGGGTCAGGGAGCCAGATGGGAACCACTGCATGAGTACATTGGGCTGTCAGTCCAGAACAGGTCAGGGATCCAAGAGTTAAAAATTTAATGGGGCAGGCTTTCAGGAGAAGAAAAAGTTGAAGGGCATGGAAAATAGTTTGAGTGTGCCGTGCAAATGCGTGTGTATGATAAATGACCCTCATTTAGTCAATACTGACCGCGGCTGAGTCCTCTTTTCAATTTAATCCTTATGTAAAACTGGCCTGCCCCAATGAAGACTGGCTGCAGTGGTGTGGTCTAAGTGCTGCGGCGCTGAGTAGTTTGTGCAAGTGAAATGGTGAACCACTATCAGATTGGGAGCCTCTTCTTTACTTACCACTGTCCTCAGTTCACTTATGTGTGTGACAATGCGAAGTCCTTGCAATCCTTGACTATTTTTTCTTTTCTCTCTAGAACTACAATTTCCATGACTATAAAAAAGTTAAACGTTACTCAGAGCTGTAGTTACACTGGTTTCTTTGGTGCTCTAGAAATATGTTTTTAAGAACTATATTTCCCTTCACCGTTTTCTCCCTCTCTCTTCTGTGCACGCCCAGGATAGAAAGGGCACGCAGTTTTGCAAGAAGTTAGGATTTTAAATTAAGACTAAAAATTTTACCTTTGATGATGCATCACCTTGGGTGAAATCCCGAGTATTCTAATGACCCCAGCCAAGCAATGTAGCAGCAAAACGATGATGCAACGAGGCCCGGGCTCAGCGCTTTTGTGATGAGACAGCAGGACTCTGATTGACTGTCCCCTCTGGGGTTGAAATCCTCCACCATCCTCTGGATATGCTGAAAAATCTTCTTGGAGATTTGAAGAATTACATATTCTGAGACTCCATAATGAAGTGTTTGCTTATCATTCGTTTTACCCCCTTTGAAATACTCTGAGCCTTCATTGTAACCTTAGGTCAAAACTATTTGGGTTGGTGGAAACTCATGATAAACACATGCTTTTGAAGGTTAAAATGCCATTCGTTTAAGACCATCAGATTAACTTTTTTATTTAAAAATTTTTAAAAACCTTCAAAGTGTTAGGAAGACCAAATGTATGCGTACTTGTGTCTATCTGTGTATATGCCTGCATATATGGATTAATCATGTAAGTACACTCAAACACATAAATAGAAATGTTTGTACACCATATAGATATAACAGATATCTATTAAAATCTGTTTTAAGAAATTAATGATACTTTAAAAAATTAGCAGAACTTCAAAAATAATTGTGTTTATAATTTACTATGGAAAGAAAGAAATATTCCATCCTCTTTGAAAATCTGTTTTACTTCTAGCCAGAAAGGGAACACATATATTTTCTTAAAAATAAAGTCTGTGAAGAGTACCATTTCCATGGAGCAAGGCTCTTAACTAGCTGTCACTATGCAAAATTATTGAATATCTTAAAAATATAAGATTATCATTATACGTATGATTACTTTATCTTTTAACAACACAGTATTATGTCTTTGAAAAACATATATTTACTATTTCCCATTTTTGGCTAAAGAGGTCTACTGAATGTGTAACATTCATTTATTCCATTACTTTTATTTATAATTGTGGCCATATTTTTTCTCAATAAACACCCTACACACATTAGAAAAATTATATATATTTTATAATATTCATATTGAATGATTTTCTTCCAAAGTGGAAGAAAGTTGACCTGGTATATAGGATAAAGGAACACTTTTATCTCCCAAATCAAGGTTTCCATAAAGCCATTATTTAGTGGACACATGGTAAATTAATCGTATTCCACTGTGCTTGCTATTATACAAGTGACTCCCACCCCTGAGCCCAGAGCTGGAAAACTCCAGCTTTGATTGAGCTGAGTTCTTCCCTGTTGGTTGTCAGTATCAGTGGTGGTAAAATCAGCAGGGGGTTGACAACTTCGCTACTGTGTATACATGTACATAGGCTTCTGCTTCTTCCAGTTCATGATGATGGTATGTCTGTAAGATTGATCTTAGGTGGAAACTTAGCATCTGGATGTGAAACACTCATAGAGTAGATGCATGCCATTAGAAGATATGTTTCCCAACAGCCAAGTTACTGACCATGATGCCACACGAATGCACTGGAACTTTTAGTTTGTAGAATTTGGATAGAGCAGGTATTACTGTCCCTAACTTTTAGCTCTTTTCCTTAAAGATTATTTTTAACTAATGGTCAAGGTGTCCATTCACTGAGATGTGCAGCTCGTATACCATTTGCCTGTAAACAACAGATTTTCCACATGTAAAGCAAGGGCAAATACAATTTGCTGTCAATTTTGACTTTGTGAAAAGATACAGCACACATTCTCTATTTTTTTCTGCGGTTTGTTAGTGACCATTGCTAGGTAATGCCTTCTCTACTAAGCATTAGGTATCTAACGAGAGGGCTTAGAGAATAGGTTTCATTATACAATTAGCCCCTGATGTGCTGACTACCATGTTCCAGAATCTCATATATCTGTGTTCAGATGAGAAAAAAAATGTTCCAGGCTAATCCCTATGAATAGTTATGGTCAGAGTCTACAGTGGTAGTAGACCATTGAAAAGTAGCCTATTCTTAATAACTCAGTTTCTGGTATGTCACCACTAATAATGCCTTATTTCATTTTCTTGAGGATTTACAGTCGAAATAGGATAAGATGTGTCAGAAAAACCCTTAACAATAGCAAAACTTCATGACACTGTCATTCAACAAATAAGTACACTTTGGAAAGTGGTGATTTCATGAAAGATAAACAAACAGAGCATGCATAAACTCAACCCACACAAGCATACACACATGCATAAACAAAAATATGGTAAAAGGAAAAGAAAGATGGACAGAGCAAAATTATAAAGTATCCAGGATACAAGGCAGGTAAAATATGAGAAATAACCTTCTTTTGGCCTTCTAATTAGATAGAAAGCTCTGTGGTGTAGGATGAGGGGTGGGAGCTGTAGGCCTAGCCAACTCAGTTTCTGCAAAAAGCTCTCCATGCCTCTGGCATGTAGTGCAGAGGACTTAGTCTCTCTCTACAGCTTCCCCTTTGTAGGAAAGGCTTGTGATGCAGCCTCATTTTTCTTTCAGTTGTGTTACCTGTGTTGCATTATAAAAAAAAATTCTTTCCGCTGAAAATGATAATATGATTGAGATTACTTTATTTCCAGATATTAAAAAATTGTTGGCAAATAAACATTGTATATAGTGCACAGCCTGATGTGTTGAAATACATGTGCACTGCAGAATGACGAACCCAAGATGACTGGGATTCTTGATGCCCATCCCTACCTTTCTCTAATCCTCATCTTCCATGCCACACAAAATGTGTGATATTGAGGACTGAGATCCTGGGTGAAGGTGTGGCAGGTGGGTTTTGGTAGGAGGAGATGGACGAGACAAAAAGGACTCTGTGAAACATTGCTCTCACCTTCAAAGCTCCTACCCTCATCTGTCATTGACCTCTGAGACTGGGTAGAGGGAGAGGAGAGGGTAAACAGAAGGCCACTCAAAGGAGGAAGAGTGGGTGTCCAGAGAGAGGTCACAAATGAAGGAGGCAGCAGGGACAATACAGCAGGAAAGGTCGGGGAGTGGGGAGAGGCCACTCTCTGCCCAGAAGGCAGACCCCAGTCATCTTGAAGCTACCACTGCGGATGATCTCATTCTTCCTCAGGGATACCCTTATGCAGGCAATTTCTGATTACATATTTGGAAGGTGAAATTAATTTTTTCCTTTGAAGTCCTGTGTTGAGGGAGGAAAAGAAATCTTTTTGTGAAATGGAAATTTTTAATTTCTCTCCTCCTAGGGTCAAATTAAATGGAAAATATTAAGCGATTCTAAACCCAATTCAAAAATTGTCCTGAGGTGTGTATTCCTAAGACCTGATGGAATGTATCATTTTGAATAATTCCAAAGTTAACAGGAATATTGTCAGGAATAAAAATTAACTGTGATTTAAAGCATTTTTTTTCCCACTGGGAAAACTGTGTTATTCTTCTTTCTAATTGCTTTTTGTGTGCTATTTTATTCTTTCCCTACAACTGGAGCTCCAATCCTAACTGACTGAAAATCCTTCCCTTCACAGATACCTTAAACATATCCAAAGAGAATTTCCCAGATCTCCTTCATCACAGAGCCTAAAATCTGTTTACTAACGACTGTACTCAACATGAGAAACTTCTAGAATCTGTCCCTACTGTGGTCCTGTCCATTTTGGGGTCAGGATGGAGCACACCAGCAGGCAGGGGCTCCCCCACCCCCTTTCTGGAAGCCTTTAGCCAAGCCGTTGCTCTCACTGGAATAGCCACATCACAGCCTCCCTCACCCGCTTCCAGTAACTCCACCCCACTCCGTCCTCCTAGCTAACACCTGCACAATTTCCTGGTCTCTGCTCAGCTGCTGCTTCCCCTTCCTCAGCCTCCCTCACCCCAACCTGGGTGGGTGAAATGCCTCTCTTTGGACTTCAGTGCTCTCAGCAGTGGGTCGCACTATGGGTATGGTTTAGTCTGTTCCCATCCCTGGACTGGCCAAGAGCAGTGTGAGCCAGAGGACCTTGTCAGGTTTTTCTGCAGAATCTGGCAGGCCCTCATGATCCCTACTGTGCCTGCCTCTGTTCAGATCCTCATGTCTTTGTGCGACTGTTGGAGTAGGCTTCCTTCTGGTCTGTTGCCACTATTTATCTCTGGTCCTTGCATCTTCTTCACTCATGGATGTGGCCATTTGATTGTCATTTCTGTTATACACACACACACACACACACACACACACACACACTCAACCTTCCCGTGTACCCACAAAGCCCTCTCCCCGCCGGCCTGTTCTTCTCTCTCTGTGCTCCATCCGTGTATTCTAAGCTCCCCCAACCACACGCTCCTGATCATCCTGTGAGTTCTCTGCCCGTCTCCCTGGTCTGTTCCTAGCTCTCGGTGCCTGTCATGTGCACAGTGAGTTAATGCAGTAATCACAAGTTCCATCACTCCTGCCCAAGATTCACCTTCTGAAGCTTGTTTCTCTTCACACCTTGGGTGCTGTGGCATTTTCTTTGGTGTAAGGAGACTGCATGCCCCAGGTTTCTTCAATCCTAGCTCTCAGACTTCCCGACCTGACCATGAAGTTTAGGTCCATCATCAGGGAGTCAGAGGCTTCATGAGCACCTTCTCCAGCAGTGCTGATATCGTCCAAGGAAAGGGAGACAGCGCACTAGAATCTCCCACGCAGCCTAATTTCTGTGATGAAATTTTTGATGTGGTGGTGCAGCCCTCAGCCTCCCTGAAACAGGATGTGTCTCTGGAGGCCTGCAGCAAAGTACCTGATGAATCTTATTCTGCAGACCACCCATGACCTCAGAGGACTGCTGGAGGGGTTTAGGGGTGGACCAAGGTGTGTAAGGGAGAAGACTGGTGGAACAGTGGCACCCATTGCCCTTTGATTTTAGAGAGTTGGGCTGCATGAGTGAGGAGAGAAAGGGACTTTTCTCTTAATTTTCACCCTTTCATAGACTCTCAAGAGGTTTATTCTGGTGAGTTCTCACTAGAGTTAATCTTTTGATCCCAAATTCGAGAATTTGGTGCATAAGTGGTACTGAGTATCAGCATGATTAATATGATGTTATTTTCCACCTTGTATTTAGTCTAAGCATTTGTGCTTGCTTGGTGATCATGTTATATGAGATAAAAAGAAAACAAAATAAACTCATATGATTAAAAAAAGTCTTGGTCATTAATCTCATTTGGCAGGAGTGGGTAAAGTTTTTGACATTTACTGAAATTACTCTGACTCCCATGATCTGAATAGTGAATTGACTGTTAATTGCACACACAGAGTCATGAGAATTATTGGCAGTGACTTGTTTTCCACAGTAAACAACAGACCCCTGTGAGGTGTTGCTGGAGGCCTCCCTCCCTTTCACCTGGTTCAGAAGCCCTGTGTAAATATCATTTGGGAGGAGGAATTATTCCATGGGAAGATATCAAAGCCGGACATGATTTTTTGTTCAGCTAACAAGTATGTAAATTCACCTCTTTAAACCCCTTAAGGAGGGCAGAGACTATTAGCAAATCTATTGTAGCTGAAGCATAAATTGAGGGAAGAGCTAAGACAAAGCTTGGAGGAAATTTATTTGTGGTGATAGGTAGAACACATTTTTCAGCTTATAGAGAATGTGGAAGAGGTGAACTAACATGGCAAAAAGCAGAGAGGGGACACATTCTGAGTGGAAGGACTCAAAGCTAGATTTGAGAGTTCAAACTTCTGTTGATCAATGTCCCAGTTCACAGCTATATGTAACAGAGTGGACCGCACTTTAAGAACTATTGGCTTAAACTGATTATTCTATGCCTTTTCTGAGCCATTGTACATGGTATTGGCCTGTGTCAAAAGCAGAGATTGTTAGTGACAGAAGGGATCTTGAAAGCATCCAGTTCAGGGAATTCTAACCTGTGGAATCCTGAGGGGTACCCCCATGTTGAGGGTGGATGGGAGACTAGCTGGGCAGGACTTGGCACATTCATTCCCATTTCAACCAATTGAGCATCATTTTTATTTGTTTTATAAATTTCACTTAAATTTGTGAAAGTGGCTGGTTGAATCCACCCTGCTCAGTTTACAGGGAAGCAAGAGCTGTAACTATGCCCTCTTGCCCTGACTGCTGTCCCCTGATACTCAACTCAGTTTCTTTCTGATGCTCTATGGTGATGGTTTATGTTTGTAGGATTACCTGCCACCCACAGATCGTCAGTGTTGTTGGCCAAATTTGTTATAGAAAGACCTGGCAACAATTACAGGTATATTTGGATCACACAGAAGGGAAGATGTGGAATATCTAAATGTACATTCCCAAACTCTACTTTTCATTTGTTAGGCAGTTGGGTGTTTGAATCGAGGTATGTTCATTAATACTGAGACTCATAGCCCAACAAGAAAAAGATCTGGGGTTGCTCTGAGAGTGCTGGAGAACTTGACTAGTCACTTTGATTTTGGGAGTGCATGTGTGGCAGTTTAAAAAATATCATATAGCTTCCTAAAATCATCAAATGCAATGCTCTGTGAACCTGAGAGTACAGGCTGGATTGATTTATTTTTAATTCCAAATTCATACTGAAGAGTTTTCTTTGAAATACAGTATGGTCACTGATATATTCAAAATATTTAAAAGAGGAATTGACATGAAAACACCAGTCAGTATAGATACAGATTGGCATGACTATACTGTGTATGAGCTGAGTGTTAGCCTTGATTATGACAGACGGTAGTGTGATGGGCAAGAAAACAGATTCCAGTTCTAGAACAGTCACAGATTTGCTGTGTGACTTTGGACAAATCACTTTTCCTCTCTGGGTTTCAACTTCTTCATTTGAAAGAATCTAGGCAATGTAAACTTTCTCATCTCTCCAGTCTGTAATTCTAAGGCTCTCTATAAATAATGGAAAATAGGACTGAGTTAAGGGATAGGACTGACATTAAAAAAAAAAAAAAAGAAAGAAAGAAAAGAAATGCACACTTTCCTGGGACTTGGAATAATGGTTGTAGACTTCTGAGAATTCCTAAATACCCTAATTATATATTTCTATTTGTACCACAGTGGTTTTCTCTATGGCCACTGCCTATCCACTAAGATTTCTTCAAGATCTCATTTCACAACTGAAAAAGATGCTAACAGCAAAAGTATCTCATTAGTTAACATTCATAATTATTCCTACTGTTAATCAAGAGGCCTTAATATGTATTGAAAAACAGCATTTCATGAATATTGAATGTTCTGTTGCCTCTATTCAGTATGTGCTGGGTGAATAGAGAAATTTAAGTAATCTCTAAAACTGCTGCTATTTAAAAGCCAGCAACCAAAAACTGCAATACTATTTGTTTTTCTTTTTTAAAAACTCAAATAAATTACACTCCTCTTTACTCATTATCTCTCTGCTAAATGTGTCTAGGCACCCACCACTGGTATAAACTCTGATGTAGTGTGTGCAAAAATCTCAAGCAAATATTGACAAATATTTCAAGAACTGAGTATATAAAATCCAAGTCACATCATATATGCCTCATTAATTTAAATCCAAACCATTAGTTCTATTAGATTTCTACTTACAGTAGTGGAGAAATATTATTGCATATAAATGAACACTTTTCATAGCAAGGGAACATATATTATAGCTGTAATTCATTAAACAACTTCCATAT
The DNA here is from genome assembly GCF_003255815.1 of Theropithecus gelada. Classification (NCBI taxonomy): domain Eukaryota; kingdom Metazoa; phylum Chordata; class Mammalia; order Primates; family Cercopithecidae; genus Theropithecus; species Theropithecus gelada. Next base: position 13,209,974 of record NC_037675.1, read on the forward strand.
AATCTAATAGCATGAACCCAACTCTTTATCATTTCTATCCCTACAATCCAAGAGCATTTGACATTTTGTGGACATGATGTTTATCTTTGAGGTTAACCTCAAGATGCAAACTCTAACAAGATCTGAGAGGCTTTTTAATGCCCACTCCATCTCTTGCAATACCACATGTGGAGTACACATCTCCTTTTGGGGCATTCTTCACTTGCAAGATGAAATATCTGGCCAGGCACAGTGACTCACACCTGTAGTCCCAGCACTTTGGGAGGCCGAGTCGGGCAGATGACCTGAGGTCAGGAATTCAAGACCAGCCTGACCAACATGGAGAAACCCCGTCTCTACTAACAACACAAAATTAGCCGGGCGTGGTGGTGCATGCCTGTAATTCTAGCTACTCGGGAGGCTGAGGCAGGAGAATCACTTGAACCCGGGAGGCGGAAGCTGCGGTGAGGCAAGATGGCGCCATTGCACTCCAGCCTGGGCGACAAGAGTGAAACTTCGTCTAAAAAGAAAAAAATAAAATAAAATACATTGTACGTCTCCCATTCGTGAGTCTTGAAGTCAAATAAAAGTATAGGAATTCTTTAAGATTCCATAGGATATTAATATATTTTCATGGTGGAAAAATTCTAAACTAAGCAAGAACGACAGAAAAGCAGTGGAAGACACAGAGAAATATTACTGAATTCATAACTAGTTGGTAGAATCTGTGAGCTCTGGAATGAGATGATTTGAAATCTAATTATACCACTTGTTACCTAAGTAACTTTCGGCAGACTGACTTTTCTGAGCCTCAGTTTTCTCATGTATAAAATGGAAAATGTAACAGTTTTTACCTAATGATGACTATGAATAGGTAACATTTGTAACGTGTGTAGAAGAGTTCTTGGTGTATAATAAGTGAGCAGTGAATATTACTCATTATTATTTGCTGTTTCAACAAACACTAAAAACACTACTGTAATTAAATAGATTTTGCATACTGGGCACGGTGGCTCACGCCTGTAATCCCAGCACTGTGGGGGGCCAAGGCGGGTGGATTACTTGAGGTCAGGAGTTTGAGATCAGCCTGGCCAACATGGCGAAACTCCATTTCTACCAAAAAATACAAAAACATTAGCTGGGCGTGATGGCGGATGCCTGTAATCCCAGCTACTCGGAAGACTGAGGCACGAGAATTGCTTGAACCCGGGAGGCAGAGCTTGCCATGAGCCGAGATCATGCCATTGTACTCCAGCCTGGGTGACAGAGTGAGACCCTGTCTAATATATATATATATATATAAAATAGTGAGTTTTTGAAAGTAAAAAGGTCATCAAAGAAAACTGAACACTAAGCTTAAAACCAATGATAATTAGAAAAGAAAAAATTAAATGGTATAATTGATTAATTCCAAAGCTCATTTTAAAAAGACAAAACCACATTTCTGCCACATTTAATCCAGAATAAAAGCCATAATGTACAATATTAGGAATAAGAATGGGACTGCAAATACGGCTGTGGAGGAGATTAGGAAAATGAAAAAAAAAAAAAAAAATCCCAGTTACAGTCCCAGCAAATGGATGATTATTAGAGAAAACAAAAATGATAAACATCATGTCAGCAAAATATCAAGTGCTCTTAGATCGTTGAGATAGATATGATAGAGTTAGGTTCATGTCATTAGATTATAGAAAAAGTTGTTTAATGAATTACAGCTATAATATATGTCCCCTTGCTATGAAAAGCATTAATTTATATGCAATAAACCTCTCCAGGCAATATTTAATTACCCACAAAGAATAAGGCACCGAGCCCAGATAGATTACTAGGTGAATTCCAGCAAACATTCAAGAAGAAAATAATTCCAGTTCTATTTTAAATATCCAGATTTTTTAAAATGGAGAAAATGTCCTCAAATCATTTTGTTATATTAGCATAACTTTGGAGTTATAAATTAACATTGCATACTTTTCTAGTTCACCAACAATATAGTTGCAAATGTTCTAAATTAAATATTAATAAGATTGAGTTGAATTGAAAGATGTTTCAACATTAAGAAAGCTATTAAAATAATTTATTGCATGAATGGGTCAAAGGAGAAAAATACAATTCTCACAATGTATTCTGAATCCGTTAAATAAAACCCAACATCCATCCCTCATTAAAAAAAATCTCAAACTAATTCTAGAAAAATCCTTTTTTGATATACTATTTGAAATCTACCATGAAAATTACAGATGATGATGAAAGCTTAACTGCATTCTTATTAACATTAGGGGAAGGTATTTTGTCATGATTTGATAACTTCTAGAAAAATTATAAAATGTAAAAAATAAATATAAATATTTTACACACCAAGGAATAAACTTAACACTTGTGGACAACTTATTTTGAAAAGAGAACTTCACTGTTTATTTACCTATTGGTGAAATAAAACTAATATATGCAGAACTATTTCCCTGTTTCACATGTTTAATACCATTAAATTTGTCCAAATTTATAATTTTACTGTGATCTCAATAAAAGCATCATCACATTTTAAGGCAGTGGCCCTCAATCTTTTTGGCACCAGGGACCAGTTTTCCTGGAAGACAATTTTTCCATAGACAGGGGATGGCGAGGGTAGTTTCAGGATGAAACTATTTCACCTAAGATGTGCAGGAATTAGTAAGACTCTCATAAGGAGAAGAATCTAGATCCCTCACAGGCGCAGTTCACAATAGGATTCCTGCTTCTATGAGAATCTAATGCTTCAGCTGATCTGAGAGGAGGTGGAGCTCAGGCAGTAATGCTGGCTCACCTGCTGCTCACCTCCTACCCAGGTCACTTACCTGCTGCTCACCTCCTACCCAGGTCACTTACTTGCTGTTCACCTGCAGCCTGGATGCTAACAGGTCACTGGTACCAGTCTGCAGGTCTGGGATTGGGGACCCCTTTTTGGAGGAAACATGAAAAATAATTCTAAATTTATCTAAAGGGAACAATAAGAAGAATATGGACTTTTTTTTTGAAAAAGAAGTCATAAAGGAAAGCTTATTTCAACTGATAAAATAATGTTCCGTAAAATCACAGTAATTAAAATGGGAAAGCATTATCACCGGAAAAGACAGGCAGAGGCTACATCCAGATCAGAACTTGGTATATCTATGCAAGCATCTAAAATATTTTCATTTAAAATGTATAATGTGACATCTCAAGCAAGCAATAAAATCAAGCATCAATATAAAATGTTATTGTGATTATTCCCAAATAATTTGGTTTAAGAAATGAAAGCCCTTACTGTATACTATATCTGCAAAATAAATTGCATATGGACTAAAATTTAAGTTTATTAGGAAACAAACTGGTAGGTCTTCAAAAAGTTAGACATAGAGTCACCATTTGAACTAGGAATTCTGCTCCTAGGTATATACGTAGAGGAAATAAAAGCATATGCTCACACAAAACATGTATACCACCAAATGTTTATAGCAGCATTTTTAAGAATTAGCCAAAGGTGGCAATAATCCAAATACCAATGCCTAACAATTGATGAATGTCTACGCAAAATGTGATATTGAAATATACTACAAAATGGAGGAACCTTAAAAACACTGTGCTAAGTGAAAGAAGCCAGTCACAAAAGACCATGTATTGTATGATTCCGTTTATGTGAGATGTCCAGAACAGACGAATTTACAGAAAGATAGAGTAGATTAATGGTTGCCACATACTTGAAGAATGTGGTGGGATGGGGGTAAGGAGGTGAAAGCTGAAGGATATGAGGTTTCTTTTGGGGCCAATGAAAATATTCTAATATTCTGTAAATATACTAAAAACCATTGAACTGTACAGTTTAAATTAGTGAATTGTATGGTATGTGAATATCTTGATAAATTTATTAAAAAATAAAAAATTCTTTTTAAAATAAAATAATATTGTCGTGCTCAACATTTTGCTCATAATAACAAAGCCAAACTTAACAAAGAAAAATACACTCATAGATTTAGATATGCAGAAATGAATAAGAACTTACCCTCAATGGATAAAGTTACATAGCAAGTGATAATGAACAAAAACATTTACAATATATGAGAACAACATAAGGTTAATATCATTAAAAACTAAGTTTAAATAGTTGAATATTAAAAGTGAGAAAAGGACATACTTTAGTTATTCACAAAGGAAAAAATTATATTGGTCAATAACAATATGACAGAATGGTCAAGAGTACGGGTAACAGAAATAAACACATTAAAACGATGATGTATTTTGGCTACAAAATGGGAAAGATAAATAATGAAATACGTACTATGTTTGCAACGCTGTGATAAACCAAAGTTTCATTTAATATTAGTGTACCCAATTCCATATATGCTTCATTATATTCTTTCTGTAGGATCATTTAGTCCTGAGGAGTAGTCTAAGTCTAATAGTAAAGACTGTGACATCACATAGATTTGGCTTTGAATCCTAATTCTGCAATATAATAGTTGGGTTACTTTGGTAAGTTACCGAACCAATCTAGTCTTCACTTTTCCTCATGGCAAAATTATAATCCTCTTGGCATGGGATTGTTCAGAGGCTTGAAAAAAACGTAAGTAAAAACAAAATCCAGCATGTTGTTTAATGCGTAGTAAACAAACTGGTTGTTGCTCAAAAATAATAATTACTAGTTAAAAGAATCCACATCTTTTAACTTCAGAATTTCACTTCCTGTAATATTTTCGAGTAACATAATTAAGAACCTATGCAAAAAGAAACCAGTGCTCAGAATGGTAAATTATTTGCAAGAATATTAGTGTATCCATAGAATGAACTATTGCATAACCATAAAAATGGTTTTTATACATTTCAAAAATTACTTTAGCAATATGTAACCAAAGCCTTAAAATGTTTATAGTCCTGGATCAAGCAATTTTACATATAGCTTATCCCAAGAAGCTAATCATACTATGTTCATAATCGGCAAATATGACAATAACAATGATAGTGAAAAACTAAAATCAACTTAAATGCTAAGTAATAAGGGATTGTTAAATTCCTACCAGAGTTAACTACTTGGTCATTTTACTTATACCACGCATTCTTTATGTGGCTGGGAACTGAATTTATCATCTTTATCCACCCAACTTGCTCCAGTGTTCCCAATCTTGGGATATGATTTTATCACCCACCAATGTTTGTTCAAGCTAGAAGACTGGAAGTCATCCTTAATCTCTCTGTTCTCTCCCCTCCACAATAAGCAGAGGCATATTTATGATCCCCCCCAAATCTTTCACAAATGCAAGCTTTTCTTTTTGGTCCCACCATCCCAGTCCAGGTCTTGGTCATCTCTTGCCTGAATTACTACCATGACCTTCTAGCTGGTCATTGTGTCAACTCCTTCACACTTGCTGCTCACTCTTTTTCTGACTCAAATATTTATACTTAAACCACAGTTATCTTTTAAAAACATACCTTGAGAGATATCAGTCATTTCCCTATTTTGAACAGTTCAATAGTTCTTAGAAAGTTCTAGCTGAATGGTGGGCATGCCAGTACTGAAACTCTTCAAGTGCAAAGATTAAAGGCAGTAGAGATTTGATGAGGAAGTTTAAAAGATGCTATAAAAAATGGGCAAGTTAGAAAAAGAACAAAATAAAACACTTACAAATTAGCAGCATAAAGCTCAGTGGACAAACTAGACAGTAAGTATCAGCTAGATAAAGAATTAATGAACAGGAGGATAGACCTGAGAGATTTGCACAGAATGCAGTGCAGAGAAACAATATGAGGGAAACAAAAAGAAGTTAAGAAACGTGGAAATAAAGGCACGCTGATGGGAGAGGAAAGGGCATTTGAAAGGGATCTCCAGAAGAAGAAAACAAAGATGACACCTGATGAACTAAAAATTATAAACTACATGAATTATCTGATTGGAGAAGCATACCAGTTCTAAAGAGAAATAAATGACATATCTATACCTTGGCACTCAGTAGTGAAAGCGCAGAACAACAAAGACAAAAGGGAGAGCTAAAAACAATCATAAACATACATAATTTGAGACTTCTCAATAGCAACATAAAAGATCACCAGAAGGTTGGGCATGGTGCTCCATGCCCATAATCCTGGCAGTTTGGGAAGCTAGGTAGGAAAATTGTTTGGAAAAAAATTGTTTTTAATTAGTTGGGCTTGGTGGCACATAGCTGCAGTTCTAGCTACTCAGTAGGCTGAAGTAGGAGGATACTTTGAGCCCAGGAAGTTAAGGCTGCAGTGAGCTAAAACTGTATGACTGCACTCCAGCCCGGGCGATAGAGCAAGACATCATCCAAAAAAAAAAAAAAAAAAAAAAGCCAGGTGTGGTGGCTCACACATGTAATCCCAGGACTTTGGGAGACCAAGGCATGTGGATCACTTGAGGCCAGGAGTTCGAGACCGGCCTGGCCAAAATGGCAAAACCTCATCTTTACTAAAAATACAAAAAATTACCTAGGTGTGGTGGCATGTGCCTATAATCCCAGCTACTCCTGAGGCTGAGGCAGAAGAATTGCTTGAACCCAGGAGGCAGAAGCTGCAGTAAGCCAGGATCACACCACTCCACTCCAGCCTGGGCAACAGAGCAAGACTGTCTCAAGAAACAAACAAACAAATAAAACGTAAGAACATATATTCCAACAATCTTGGTTCAGAGTCCACATTCTGAAAAAAAAAAAAAAAAAAAAAAAAAAAACCGCCTTTCAGAATAATATAGCAGGAATAACAAAATATTTGTAACTGATTGTCAATTAATAAAAACCAAACTACCAAAACTTGTAGGATGCAGTTAAAGCAGCAAATGGAAAATATATCTCTTTAACTTAATCAAAATTAAGAAAAATAAAATATTTAGTTTAAAAATGAGAATAAACACATATGAAGTACAAAAAGAAGGGAATAATGAAGATAGCGGCAGAAATTAACGACATGAAAAACAAACAACAGTACCAGCAAAACCACAATCCTCAAGGTGGGAGGGAAGGCAGAACATGGCACACTTTGAATGACAAAAATGAATTTAAGAAAAGACGAAACCTATATAGACCTGAACATGTTAAAGAAATTAAACCAATTGTAAATACTGCCCTTATAAAACACTAAGAGCCAAATATTTCATGGTAAGTTCTACTTAACCAATCCATATCTTACACAAGCTGTTTACAGTAGAAAAGAGAAAGATCCCCAACTCATTTTAGAAAGCTGATCTAGCCTTGATACCAAAAGTGGTTCAAGAAAGTATGAGAGAAGAAATCGATAGACTAATCTCACTTATGAACACAAATAAAAAACTTCTAAATAATACATCAGTATTTATACCACATTGGCAGCATTGTATTTAAAAATATAATCAAGTAGGGCATTATCTAGGTATATATAATTGATTTATTACCTTATTAATACACAAAAGGAAAAATGTGTATTTATCATTTCAATAGATATATAAATAATATTTTGTGAAATTCAATACCTATTCATGATTTATTGGAAATAAAACTTTTGACCAGGTAGGAATAGAATATGTCTTCTTTTTCCCAGTAAAGTATATGTTTCAAAAAGCTATAGGAAACATCACAACTGATGATGCATCAGAAGCATTCACTCTAAAGTTAAGAACAAGACAAAGTGATATGCTCTTACTACTTTTACTTCCTATTATACTGGGCATTACAGCCATTTTAACAAACTAAAAAAGGAAGTAAGAATTATAAGGCTTAGCAGGAAAGATATTCACATAAAATAACTGGCAACTTAAAAAATCCAAGAAAATGTATATGCAAAATATTGGAACTCGAAAGAGAATTCAAGAAGGTTGCTCGTCACATTGTCAATACTTATGTCATCAGTGTTAATTTTGCATGAGCAATCATTAAAAAATAAAATTGCTTAAAAAGTAGTATTTGTGATAACATTAATAGCCGTAAGTACCAAGATGTAAAACTAACAAAATGTACACCTAAGAGTTTTCTGAGAAAAATTATGTAATTTTGTTGAAAATAAACAGAACACATAGATGATAGATAGATAGGTAGATAGATAGATAGATAGATAGATAGATAGATAGATAGATAGATTGATTGACAGATAGATAAATATATGAATGTATCATGCTTATGGATAGGAAGGCTCATTATGGTAACGGTGGTGAATCTCCACAAATTAATACAACGTAATTCCAGTCAATATATCAGTAGGGTTTTATGAAATTTGACAAGCTTATTCTACAACATATATGGAAAAATAAAAGTAACAGGAATATTTTGAAGATTTTGAAGAATACAAAGAAACTTTCACAATCAAATATTAAGTCCTTTTGTAAAGCTATTGAGATACTGTTTCAAGCCAGGCCAGTAGATTAATGGGATAGAATAGAAAACATGGAACCTCGGTACTTTTGTATATTGACAGTGTTTCTCACATACATATCAGAACTCGCTGTATGGCAAAGATGGAATTACAAATTGGTGAAGAAACACTAGGCTCTTCCATCATGAAACGTGGAAATATAAATGTTCACAATCTCTGTGGAGAGCAAATTGATGAAGCCAAATGAAGTTCAAGATATGCACAATCTGAGTGTGACCACACATTTCTGATTTTAGGTATCTGTGGTAGCAAGACTCTCATATATGTGATCAGAAACATGTGCACTGAAGTCTTTTTTTTAAGCATGAATTCAAATAGCAACTTAACTACCCACACAATAAGGAAAAATAAATAAGTTATGAACTATTATTTATTAATATAATGGACTATTTCAAGCATTTCATGATTTATTGTTTTGGAACCTAGTTTTTATGACACTCTCAGATGAATAAGATACGGGAGGCTATTTGTAAATTTAACAGTAATGATGGACAATTAGTATAATTATAGTTTATTAAATTTTGTTCTGTGTATGTGCATGCATATTTTCTGACTTCATAGATTGCACAATTGTTATTTGCATAACAAAGGCAAAAATGTATTTTCCAGTATAGGTTTCCTTACATCTGGCACAGTTGCTAACTACTAAGAGAATTATGTTATCTTGGTGAGAGGAAATTGGGGATGATATGAGCCTTGTCAAAATAGGGTCTGCTCCGGGTAGGAATTGTAGATAGCATCCCTCAGTCCAGTCCTATTGGCAGGTCGTAGGGAGGACACTGTCATTAAGAATACTCTCCTGTGGAGAATGGAGTCCATGCCGGCAGAAAAATGGCCCTCCAATGGATACTCATGTCAAACACTCAGTACCAGTAAATGTTACCATACGTGGATAAAGCATCTTTGAAGATTTAGTTAAGGATCTTGAGATGAGATCATCCTGAATTATCCAACTACCTCCTAAATCTAATAATAAATATCCTTATAAGAGACAAACAGGTTAAAATAGACAGACCAAGGAGAAAGTCACATGAAGAAAAAGGAAGAGACTGGAGTCACGTTACCACAAGCCAAGCAACAGCCACCAGAGAGTGGGAGCAGAATCTACCCTAGGTCCTTTGGAGGGTACAGGGCCCTATGGAAACCTTGGTTTCAGATTCCTGGTCTCCAGTCATGTGAGAGAACAAATTTGTGTCATTGTAAGCTACCCGGTTGTGGTCGTTTGTTACGGTAACCACAGAAATGTATTGGCCAATGGTATCTGAGCTATACATGGTGGCAATTAAGGCAAAGAGGAAATCACTTCACTGTTATTTGCCACACTAAAGTGGACTCCTTTGAAAGATATAAACCAGTTTGAGATCACCCTGCACAACTGACTGAGTTCACTCTTCCAAGAGACAGGCAGCTCCACAGAACCAAGGAGGGCAACGAGCAGTCCTTTCACCTCTCTTCCCAAGTTGAGCATCCTCCCAACCTCACAAGACCTACATAGGTGCTCAGACATCTCTTTTAAAAAATCATCTCTTGTGGGAAAATAGTTGTTGATGAACTTTAAAGAACTGGGAAGATCGGTGGTCCTTATATCCCTGTGATTTGCAAGATATAAAAAATGTGTTTGCTTTGTTTTCTTTTGTTGCATCTTTGTACATTTACATTGTGGTCAGAGTGGTCATTAGGTCATTCAGAGGAATGTTTTGCCCTTAATTCTGAGGGGTGTGTGTGTGTGTGTGTGTGTGTGTGTGTGTGTGTGTGTGTGTGTAAGGGAGTGATAATTAGATTCAAGGACCATTTCAATAGCCCACACCAAAAATTAGGGCAATGGGGACCAGTCTCAGTCAACGAACCAAAATGTGCCAGAAATAGCATATCTCATTATTTTGTACAAGTCAACTTCATTTCAGTGGTAAGTTCCCATCACCCTGGACTGTGGAATGCTTAACGTCTATCATTCTTAGGTGTTCTTCTCTCACTCTTTCTTCCCATAACACTGGAATAGGGCCAAAATTCTAGAATCTTTTGTAATGCCACGTGTTGGGGATGTACATTTGTTAGTTATTGGTCTTGACTTCTTTGTTACTGCTAAGAATACTACTGCACAGACCTGTGTCATCTCTTCAAGTTCACTGGCTCCCTGACGCCTCATGTGCTGCTTAGGGCACCACGCTGCTTGAGGGTCAAACGTGCATGGCTGTTCCTGTCTGAAGTGTGCCCAGCAGCAGGACACTGATTCATATTCTCCAGAACCCATAGGCATCTTCTGATTTCTCTTTGGGAACTCCTTTTCAGTAGTTCATATATTTCCTTCTCTTTCCCTAGAGCCATATTCCCATTCCTCCCTTTGTTAGATGCCTCATATAATGTGCTCTGTGGTTTTACACTTTTGGAAAGAAAATACAGTAGTGCTTTCTGCCCTCATCACACAGTTCAATTGAGACATGGAAATCCAGAGCCCAGATCAGAAAATGCAGAGAGAAAGAGTATAAACTAACAGTCTCAGAAACGTAGCATCCAGCATCATCTCAGCTGCTTTAAAACAAGCATTTGCTAAACATTCTGCACTTCAACCTCCAACTTCTTTTCGGCAGTTATGTTGCAGTGGTCATTCAAACTCAGGGAGAAGAAAGGGAGTAGAGACAGAAGTTCTTCAGAAAATTTAGGAATTTGCCATCAAAATCATCACTTTGAAATCCAGACCTAAGTTAACATCCCCAACATTCTAGCTTTCTCTGTCTCTTGTCTTAGGACACACTCATGAGTGCACCTGTTTATGGCCAGCAACTCAGGGTGGGTCTATGTGTCACCTAGAAATGATGCTGGTGCTTGTCTGATACTGCTTGTCCCCTTCTAAGAGGACATTTGTGAATGCCAGAGAATCTCAATGTAGCTTGTCTTGCACTGATCTGGAGAGAGCTTACCTCAGGTAAGGTTGCTAGGTCAGTTCAATTTCCAAGGGGAAAGTATGCTCTGTGACAATGACATTTTTAAATCTCCGTGCTTAGCAGAACTTGACGACTTCACTCCACCCTCACCTACTCAATTGTATCCTCACTGATAAAAGCCTTAGAGATATTGAGATGCTGAAAAAATGCAAGGAAATTGTCATTTTAAAAGAAGTAGCATACGCACTTTGAAAGTCAAGCTGGATATAATGCTTTAAACATCTGTAAAGGCACCATTTTCATTTTCTTCAGTGGTCTTGGGGTGTAGTCACTCAAAGAACCTGACCAAATGAGACATTTTTGATTAGCTACTCTCTTGTCATGCAACCCCCATACCTTCAACACACACACACACACACACACACACACACACACACACACACAAATGTTCTTCAACTTTCTTTAATATTTAGTAAAATATTGGGTAGCCTCAGTCACAGATGTAGCCTCAACTCTCCTACTTTTTCGTTCATCTCTTCCAAACTGGTGTCTCCAAGTCAAATCTCTCTCGTGAAGGTCAGCAGTTTACTTGGAATCTCCACCTAGAGTTATTTATCATCTCAGTGCAACATGTCACAATTCCTGTACGAGAAATTCCTCTCTCATATAGGAATTTCTCCCCAAATGTCCTGCTCCTCTTGTTTTCTTCAGTTTGGTTAATGCAGCACCATCCACCTAATCACTCAAAGTACAAAATGGGCTGCAAACTTCCGCTCAAACCTGCTATTTTTTTTTTTTTTTTTGAGATGGAGTTTCGCTCTTGCTGTCCAGGCTGGAGTGCAATGGCATGATCTCGGCTCACCACAACCTCTGCCTCCTGGGTTCAAGCAATTCTCCTACCTCAGCCTCCTGAGTAGCTGGAATTACAGGCATGAACCACCATGCCTGGCTAATTTTGTATTTTTAGTAGAGATGGAGTTTCACCATGTTGGCCAGGCTGGTCTTGAACTCCTGACCTCAGGTGATCCAACCGCCTCTGCCTCCCAAAGTGCTGGGATTACAGGTGTAAGCCACTGTGCCTGGCCCAACATGCTTTTTCCTCTACTTTGTTAGAGAAAAACTCTTTGTGTTCATCCCAGAGTTTTATTCAAAGCATTTTGTTCAACAACTTATGATAAGAATTATATTTTACATCACACATACACACATCTGAAATAAAAGTATCCCAAGACAATAACACTACTTTGTGTGGGACATGCTAACAACCTATTCTATTCTATTCTATTCTATTCTATTCTATTCTATTCTATCCTATTCTAATCCATTTCACTTCTCTTTTTTACATGCGTCTTGCACTCCACTAAATTGATTTCACACAACCCAGTATTGGGTTAAAGCCTGCACTTGCAAAACATAGCCAAATGGAACCACAGAAAATGAGCTACCTAAGGAAACAAAGGTAAAACCTTTGCTAAAATGTGTCATACATGGTAGATCCTAGATTATGGTTAATTTGACTTTTAATGGTATTTCCTACCCCTTGATTTGATTTAAGTTTTTCTTACGCCTCTGTGACTGGCGTCCCCTCATTTCCAAATGTCTATATTGTACACATCTTTCCAGATTCAAATGTTGCCTTTTCCACAAGTCTTTCTTCGTTTGTTGAATTGGGTGTGATTGGGAAGTGATGGCCTCCTTGTGTGAAATTCCTGGAATGCTCCCTTCACCTCTCCATTGACACAGCACTTTCCACAGTCTGAAAGGCTCATGTGCAGAACATTCATTTTTATGTCCAGTAAGGTCCTTTATAAGAGTCATTGCTGGCTAGGCACGGTGGCTCACACCTGTAATCCCAGTACTTTGGGAGGCTGAGGTGGGCGGATCACAAGGTCAGGAGATTGAGACCATCTTGGCCAACATGGTGAAACACTGTCTCTACTAAAATACAAAAAAATTAGCTGGGTGTGGTGGCACGGGCCTGTAATCCTAGTTACTTGGGAGGCTGAGGCAGGAGAATCGCTTGAGGAGGCGGAGGTTGTGGTGAGCTGAGATCGCACCACTGCACTCCAGCCTGGTGACAGAGCAAGATACCGGAAAAAAAAAAAAAAAAAAAAAAAAAAGCCATTGCTTAAGAAAGGTACTTGACAAAATTTATTGGTAACATTATAAAACTATTCATATTCTGGTTCCAATGGAGCAAAGTAAGCCTTCGAACTCCTTTTATCACAGGCTCTTAACTCTAAGAGCCCAGACTTTCTGAACATGGGTCGCATAGGATACTAAGTACGAGAAGACTGGTATAAGTCTATTGCTATTATTGGCAAGTTCTCTATACAAATTAGGAATATTCATCAAAACATTGCCTATTAATTCATTCTCCATGTAATAAACTATGCTCAAAGTGGAAACACTCACACACTGGAAAAGAGGACACGACAAAAATCAGATAGCTAAGATAAATATACATGTATACATGTACTTATTTCTTATCCTCCTCTTACTATTATTAGAAGACTAGGTTTATTTCATATTGAATACATAATTGAGAGGATTGACCTTTAGAATTCTTTATTTGCTTACCCCCTAAAATTAACTGAAAAAAAAAATATGTGCCTTCTCACCTAATACAAATATTGGTATCTGAAATTTCATTGAAAGTTTAGATGGTTTCAAAGGATATAGTTCTGGCAAATTTTTAAATAGAATGGTTATGTCACACATTTAAATACATCAGTGGAATCCAGATACCATCATAATCTGAAACTCACTAACACAATTTTTTTTTTTTGAGACAGCCAGGTCAGAGTGTAGTGGCACTACCTCAGCTCAGTGCAACCTCCGCCTCCCAGGTTCAAGCGATTCTCCTGCCTTAGCCTCCAGAGTAGCTGGGATTACAGGCATGTACCACCACATCTAGTTAATTTTTGCATTTTTAGTAGAGACGGGGTTTCGCTATGTTGTCCAGGCTGGTTTTGAACTCCTGACCTAGTGATCCACCCGCCTCGGCCTCCCAAAGTGCTGGGAGCCACAGCACTCGGCCTACATCTTTCTTTTTCCTTTTCTGAATTCTTATTTGAACTGTTTTCTCCCCCATAGATTGTTATCTTAATGTCGTACAGTTTTGCTGGAAATTATTACTCACTCTATTATACACATCTATGACAAAATATGCATATGTAATATGTACACTTAGATAAAAATATTTTAATATTTTTTCCTGTGAACATAACTATGAAAACTTTTTTTTTGGATTAGGTATCATCACAATTATTAATAGTACTAAGCTGATTTATAAACATCATAGATTACTAATGCTGATAGTTATTAAAAATCAATAAAATTTAATCAGAATTGCATTTCTTGATACAATAAATCATGCCTCAAATTTTTTTATGCATTTAATTAAAAAGAAAGATGTATGCTAGTAAGAACTAGCTTGTCTGGAAGCAGATACATTATTTTTTAAAAATAGGAAGTAGAAATTGTTAAATCTTTTAACAGTTTTAGAAAAAAGGAACACGGTAATTAACTGTAATCCATATAAATATTTAGTAATAATTTTTAAAAATTGCATTTTAATAACTCCTTGAATAATACAGAGAATATGAAATATATTACATAACATTTTTATCTGGGATTTTATCCAGTGTCTCTTGAAAAATGTGGTAGTCCCATTAAATATTCTAATTACATTAAATGCTTTAAAATCACCCTACCTACTTTGCTTATGCTGCTCTAAAGAAGCTGTGCTTTCCAGCTCTTGACTTGTCCTTATGATGACTATTGAATCAAGCTAAAAAGTGTTGCTGACATTAAATATGTGGAAAATAAAAAGCAATTTTTAGCATTCTGGTTTATTTATTTATTTTTTCTTTTCCTTTTCTTTTTTCTTTCCAGCTGAGGCTTTCTTTACCTTTTTCCCCCTCCTTGGGCTACTTTGAACATTGGCAAGTAATAGAAGAATTCAAACTCTTACCCTAATGTTTCTGTTACTTGGACTTCAGTGAGAGAGCTGAAGACAGCTTCTTCAGCTGGTAGGAAAGATAGAAATACTGCTGTGGTTATGGGTTTATGGTAGCTTGATTATAATTATTAGAAAAGTTTCCCTTGACACTTAAAGATTTTTATTCCTTGGAATAATAGATCACACTAAGTTTGAAAACAGTTGCAGTAAATGTCTTTCTGATGTAAAGTAGAAGGGCTAAGAAACATGCCAGTGAAAATTTTAGGCTAATCCCTTTTCAAAAAGAGGCTACATGGAAGATGAACCTGTAGAAGTGAACTCTGCAAAATCTACTCATGATCATATACCTGCTGTAAAGTCTTTATGTTCCCTCACAAGTATTCAAGAAACATGACTTCAAATCTCAAATGATTTTTCTTGGAAATGAATAACTCATTCTGAGTAATTTCTCTTTTATTATATTAAGGAGTTGAGACAATTATGAAAATTTCTATTTACGCACTGGAATAATAGTCCTTAACCTGACGTACTTTCCTGGAGCTTCAAGAAGATCTATGAAGCCCTATAATTTTGTATGCAAGTACATATGTCTGCCTTTGTGGGATATGGAGTTAGAGCTTTTATCAGATTCCAGGGGAATCTGTGGCCCCAGAAGAGTCACTGAATTTTCTTTCTTCCTTGATTTTTGTAGAATCTCTAAAGACTTACCCAAAAAAAAAAAAAAAAAAAGTAAAATGAAAGAGAATAGGGGATCAGTGTATCCACTTTTTAAAAAGCAAATGTGTGCTGAGTAGAAGCAAAATCTTAAGAGAGTAAAGCTGCATGTTAGATTCAAAATCTGAAAGCCTTTCCTTCTGGAAGAAGATGCTGAGTTTCATGTGGGGAATTTCAAACAGAAAAATACCTTACCGGATGCGAATGTCCCAACAAAAATTATTTAGTTTAATAAAGAAACAAAAACTATTTAGTTTTCATCAAGGCTGACTTTTTCCTGACTTATCCTGACTTTTTCCCTGAAAAATCTCCAAACCCTTGGTAGAACGATTAATAGTAATGATGCCAATAGCTATGTTTAATAATCAACTAGTATATTCCATGCACTTTATGTAAGAAAACTATCCCTTGGATACCTGTCACGTCTTTAGAAATGGAACAAATATGGCTCAGAAACGTTCAGTAAGTTGCCCAAGGTCATAGGATCAGCAAGTGGAAACCTACTTGGAGCCCACATATGTCTGATTCTCTGCTCCATCTCATCTTATTTCGGTGAAATGACTTCACTGGACTAAGCTGCCAGTTCCAGAGACAACAGCCATCAATACGTTGTCCCAATCTGTCAAATGTTACTTGACAAAATTTGGAAACCTGGGCCACAAAGACCAAGAGTTAAGAGTGGCAATGTTCCATGACCCACCTCGTCTGAGCTGCATCGCGCTCTTTCTGTGTGCTTATGGTGAGGCTGCAGCATCCTCCCATATTTCCTTGGCTTCTTGTACCTGTCAAGCATCTCCAAATCAAAGGGGCTTTCTTGCATTGACTCACTTATTTCAGCATGACTTCTGAGTCTCTAAAGAAGATATATTCGACAAGAATGAGGCTTTTCCTCCTTGAGTCTCTCTCCTACACTGAATTATGTCTCACATTCCATGCTCCTTCTGCTGCAGTATATTATTTCTCCCCAATTTCTCATTTGTTTTCTAGACACTTCTACCTGGAGTGTCCAGTCTCTTGAGATTGTCATCTTGTTTGTTTTCTACTTGCCTTAAGGCTTGGAGGGATTTTACTTCTTCAAAGCGCAGTCCATTGGCTCATGGAATCCTAACAGCATGCATGATCAAAGCCATTGGCATTCAAATGATTCCCCAAACTCCCTCACCTTTTCTCTTCTGAAGTTAAAATAATGAGTAAAAATCAGTTACAAGCAGATGTTTTATTTGCATTTTCATTTGTAGCAGTTTAAACTAGTTTGTTTAGGTCATCCATTTGAATGGGAATTATTCTCAACGAAAGCACATTTAACTTTGATAAAGTAAGCAACACTCAACTCGCTTCCTGGTGGGTGTCTTCTGAGTTCCCAGTTCATGATGTTTTCTGTTTGAAAATTTGGCCAGAAATCAATGGTCAAAACATGTTTTACATAGTCCAATTGGGTTTTAATCATGTAAGCTTCATCTTAGGGACTTTGCCTTTTATATTCAGTTTGTGCTGCGTGTCACACACTTGGAGATTTTAAGTATCAATCAAAAGCTTTAATACGACCACACAGTTGCTATTTGGCACAGTGTTGAAGGTCTCTTATGAGACGCTGTCTTATAACGAAATGCTCAGCGTCTTGAGGTCGGGAGCCACACCTAATGCATATTAATAGCCATGGCACTTAGCATGATACCTGATACTGTTAGAGCAGAGATGCTTATGCGTTAGATGAATGGATGCAGGCTCCCTTCCATAAACTAAAATAATATTCTCGATATACTGTTTATAGGTTATGTACTTTCCCTTAATGAAAGCTCACTTGTACATGGCCCTCCTACCCCTCCAAAGCATTTCATTGGCTGGCCAAGATTCTGGCTCAGCTGTCACCACGAAACAGACATCAGCACATAGAGGGAATATAGTTGCTGCCACCTCCCTCCGGGGTAACTGAAGCCTCAGAGATTTGACTTGGACTGGGACCCTTTGAAGATAGGATGTGTCGGGAGATGACAGTTGAGAGCGTTGCTGGGTATCCACCAGGCATAGATCAATGAAAGATAAAGTCTCCATCTTGGTGAAGGTAAAATCAAGAAGCCAGGGTGATTCCTAGCAGCAAGTCCTAGCAGACCAGGGAGAGAGCAAGAAAATCATTTACCATGAAGGTTTACACCTAAGGACCAGAAAGGATGAGCACACTGCTCTGGAGGCCAAACTAGAGATGTTCCTGGAAGCGGTGAGAGACAGGGAAACAGCCACTTATGGTGAGATTGTGCCAGGAGAATAGGATTGAGCAGGTGAGGTCCCTCAGAGGGAAGGAGAGATGAGTTATACAACACAAAGCCAACTCCTTTCCTGAGATGAAAGGCTTTAAGAAAAAATATCAGAGATTGGATGTGGTGGCTCACACCTGTAATCCCAGCACTTTGGGAGGCCATGGTGGGCGGACCACAATGTCAAGAGATCAAGACCATCCTGGTCAACAGAATGAAACCCGGTCTCTACTAAAAATACAAAAATTAGCTGGGTGTGGTGGTGTGCACTTGTAGTCCCAGCTACTTGGGAGGCTGAGGCAGGGGAATCTCTTGAACCCAGGAGGTGGAGGTTGCAGTGAGCTGACATCACGCCACTGCACTCAAGCCTGGTGCCAGAGTGAGATTCCATCTAAAAAAAAAAAAAAAAAATGTCAGAGGATTTTCTATGGAAGAGTCAGGATCATCCCGAAGTCAGACTGGAGAAACCAGTGGGGAGGGCAGCAAGGGGTGCGGGGGCAGCAAGGGGTGACAAGTGCATAGTCTTCCCTCCTCTCCTCCACTGCATTTGGGACCCTTTGGCTTAAAAGTGGGGAGAGAAGCTGGCAGCTGTTTTCCTGGGTGATACTTTAAGACTCTGTTCTAGTGGAGTTACATCAGGCCTGGTATCAAATATGGGACAGGGTTGGCAGGGGAGTCAAACACACCACCACTCCTGCCTCAAACCTGACCTGAATCTGCCACCTCCAGGACTGTCAGCATTGGGAGTGCCCAGTTCTCAGCACAAATATTGGGCTCGGTTCTCTGGGTGTCACCATTAGCAGAAGCAGGGTGATGCTCTTTCATGCAGCAGCTTGGGTAATGAATGGTGACACATGAGTGCCCACGCAAAAAAAATAAATGAACAGCGCAGGCCATGTGAATGTAGCTGGCAGGCCTGTTTGTGAGCTCCTGTGAGGTTTCCCTCTGGGAACTCCCAGACCCTGGGAGAGGGACTGAAATTGAGATAGAGATAGGATTAAATGAAGTAATGCATGCAAACAACCTAGTAACCCGCTTCTTTCAGTTCAGGGGCTCAGGTGGCTGGAGCCTGTCCTGGCCACTCAGGGCACAAGACCGGATCAGCTCTGACAGGAGGCCATCCTGTCACAGTGCATACTCACACCATGCTCCCTCACACTGAGACCATGTAGACCTAACATATATGTCTTTGGGATGTAGAAGGAAACCCAAGTACCCAGAGAACACTCAGGCAGACATGGGGAGAAGTTGCAAACTTCACACAGACAATGGCCCTGGCTAGGAATAGATTTAATTTCTCATCAATGTTACAACAAAATGACATTGAACTAAATAATGTTATTTGAGAAACTGCTGTTCTTGATAATTATGATAAAAGACTCTACTACTAGTTTATGTATTTACTATACTTTTTATCATTATTTTAGAGTGTATACCTTCTACTTATTAAAAAAAACTAACTGTACAAGAGCTTCAGGCAGGTGCTTCAGGCTATATTCCAGTAGAAGTCAGTATTATAAGAGATAGTTTTATGCGTGTTATTGCTCTGAAAGACCTTCTTGTGCGACAAAATGTCAAGGTGGAAAACAGTGATGTTGATGATCCTGACCCTGCAGAGGCCGAGACTTATCTGCAAATCTGTATATTTTCTGTCTTAGTTTTTAATAAAAAAGTTTTAAACAGTAAAAAAAAAAAAAAAAAAAATACTAACAGGAAAAAGCTTATAGTCTAAACGTCTAACAAAAAAAATTTGCACAGCTATGTATTAAGCCAAATGTTATTTCAGAAGAGTCAGAAAGTTAAAAAATTAAAACGTTTATAAAGGAAAAAAATTACAGTGAGCTAGGGTTAATTGAATATAGAAGAAGAAGATATTTTTGCAAATGTAGTGCAGCCCAAGAGTACAGTATTTATAAAGTCTGTACAGCAATGTCCTCAGCCTTCACGTCCACTCACCACTCACTGGCTCACGCAGAGAAGTTTCCAGTCCCGAAAGCCCCATTCATGGTAAGTGCCCTAGACAGGTGGACTATTGTTTATCTTTTAAACTGTATTTTCACGGTGCCTTTTCTATGTTTCGATATGTGTATATATACTAATAGTTAACATTATTTATGATTGCCTACAGTATTAAGTAAAACAATACTCTGTACAGGTTTGTGGCTTAGGAGTAATAGACTACAACTTACAGTCAAGGTGTACAGTAGGCTATACATCCGGGCTTGTGTAAGCACACTCGATGATGTTCCCAAAAGGATGAAATCACTTAAGAACACGTTTTGTAGAATGTATCCCCATCATTAAGTGGTACATGACTGTAAGCAGAGTTAAGAACTGCTAGAAAATTAAAAGTAAAGATTCTATTACGTTTGCTAAATAGTGTGTCATTGTCTGCACAGCAGCTGTCAAAAATGTGCCTGTATTGAACAGATAACTGATAAATGAATTTCTAATTTGTCAACAGAGATTATATGTAACTTTAAGATATAACATTTGAGATTAAAAAGTGTAGATCTTCAGGAATTCACTTTTAGCCCTCCTCTGGCTCCATTTCTTCCACCTGCTCTGATCAGCCTTTGACAGTTTCCACCTTTGAGATCCACCCCAATATTTTTTGGTCAGTCTCCCCAGCCATCCTTCTTTTGTTCTGATTTCAAGGTCAAAGCATGCCTCTGATTCCAATTTTGTGGGCCCTTGGTTTCCAAATAACCTTTGTAGCTTTGTAGTTAATAGGTGATTAATCTTACCTCTTCTAGATGGTTTTGTATTCTTCTTTTTTTTCTGTGATGCCTTTAGTGAAAAGTAAACTTTTGCATCCACATTATTTTAGCAATATAGCTAGTTGTCATTATTGCTATTACTATTGCTACTGTTGCTATTATTATTATTGTATTCTTCTTTAAAGGCCATTTCTAGGTAAAATTGAACCAAAATGCGTCTTTGCACAAGTTCCTTTCTATTCCTTTTCAGTTATAACATTGCTCCTGCTGCTGAGATGAGGGACCCACATATAGACAGTTTCTATATCTGGATAGCTATTGAGAGGGTGACAGGAAAGTTGCCTTTAAGAAGAGAAAAAGATGACTGGAGTCCAAAATCAAGGTCATATGTATAAGCGGTTTTGTTCTTTTTTTTTTTCCTTAAAAAAGTGTCGTGAATATTTTCAATGAGTAGATATTCTTAGATATGATTTTAATGCCTGAATAGTATTCCATTGTATGGATAAACCATAATTTTTTTTCATTATTCTTAGTTCTGATGTTTACTTCACTTGTATGACTACCAGTGTTAACATGTGCTTTTTTTGAATTCTACTCACTTTTACAACATAGTTTGCAAAAAAATGCAATAATATATTTAATTAATTGCATAAATATTGTTTTAGCTTTATTGATGACAATGTTGCTGAGACTGTTAGTTAACTGTTAGTTGGCAAGTAGAAGTGTATGTTAATAAGGTTATTTCTGAAAGTCAAAATAAATATAGAGAATGTGGCTTAGGGTGTCAATGATTTACGTGTGAAAGTGCCTAAGTTTTAAAGAGATGCATGCACAAAATTTGAACAATGCCTACATGCCAGCAATAACCAATTAGAATAAATATTGGGAAAAATTATTTTAAAAATCAGACTTCTTTTTCAAAAATAAAACCAGTGCCACAAAACACTAAATATTGTTTCAATTAAATTTTTTGAAAACTTACAATTTGGTGGTAAAAATTGCTTTTGAAAATGAATTTTTACTACCTAAATAAATGTCAAACTATTTTAGAATTTAAAGCAATCATGGATACATACTCAAAAAATATATTTACATATTTTATAGGGTTTAAATTAGTCTAATTTAAATTAATTTTTTTTTTTGAGACGGAGTCTCGCTCTGTCACCCAGGTTGGAGTGCAGTGGTGCCATCCTGGCTCACGGCAAGCTCCACTTCCTGGGTTCATGCCATTCTCCTGCCTCAGTCTCCCAAGTAGCTGGGACTACAGGCGCCTGCCACCATGCCTGGATAATTTTTTTTTTTGTAGTTTTAGTAGAGACAGGGTTTCACCATGTTGGCCAGGATGGTCTCGATCTCCTGACCTTGTGATCCGCCCACCTTGGTCTCCCAAAGTGCTGGGATTACAGGTGTGAGCCAGCGCACCTGGCCATTTAAATTAACCTTAAAACATCGTAAGAGCTGTTAGAATTGAACAACCTTTAGACATGTAAATCTGTTTCTTAACTTTTATACAGATATATTTTTAGGAGCTAATTATAAAAGACAGTAGGGGGTAGATCTTTATGATTCTTTTGATCTGAACAACATTAAGTACAGTCATTTCAGTTTTGTAAGTGTACAATCACAATATTTTTAAAAATCTTAAAGTATTTTTATAGTATGGTTTAGTGCTAAGACGTTAATGCCACGTAATGCTAAAGTAAACAATCATCTTTGATTTGGTTGAGAATTTTATCAACATACTGGCTTTGGCCTGAAATAAATCTTCATTTTGCTATAGAATGCTGTCTTTTCTGGGTTGTATTAATGTTTATTAATCAAAGAAAGGTACATACTTGTACTTTATCAAATGCGTGCTTCCAAACAAAATTGCATGACTTGTGCTTAGCCTGATACAGAATTCACTTGGTTATAATTTCCAAGATTTCTAACAGGGCCCAGGCATTAAGGCTCAGGTCTTTCCATACAAGCAGTGTAAAGATTCACTGACAGAAAAACACTCTCAAGGTATGATTCCTTTTTGCAAAGAGTTTGCAACTTTTGGTACCACGTGGCTCCCCAGGGCTCACTGTGATGCCCAGTCACAGCCTGTTGATCATCGATTTCCTTTATTACTTCAGGTTTAATCCTGAGTTCACTCTTTTCTTCATCTAACAGGAGCCTCTTGAGAAACCTGGCGTGTGGAGCCTGTGTGATGATACCGGGTGGAGACAGAGTCAGCAGCCCAGTTAGAAGAAATTCCAGAAGTCACCAAACAGTCAAACAGCATGTTGAAGGTAGTGTGATGCTTTTCCTGAACTGTGTGGTAGAGATACCCAGAAGGAGCTCAAAGGAGGGACCCTCAGGCCAAGGAAGGCCAGCTGGGGGGCCCTTGCATGGGAGACAGGCCTTGGGCAGAGTCCAGGCAAATGGACTTTGTGGGGGACACTGGTAGCTTGGGGGCTTTTTAGCATCCAATGCCCCTTGTCATGGGCTCCATGATACTGCCTCAGTAGCTTTCTTCACTGAGCATACTCTTGTTGGAAAGCCAATTCCGGACACCCCTCCCCATTGCTACCTCCCACTGCTAGAGCCAAGGATCCTCTCTCACCTCACTTTGGCTGGGTGCAGCCAGGGGTCTACCCTTGATTTAAGTTGTACCAATTAGATGCATTGGTCTGTGGATTCTGACTGTGAAGTTACTGCTCAAATACAGGGGCCAACTGGCGATCAGATGGGCTGCATCTGTGGTGGTGGTATGCAAACCAGACGGTTCCTACAGCATGGCCCTGGGTGTAAGGCTTGGTCGCTGGGGCCTCTGGAGGTGCGTCGGATCCAACCCTTTTTCCATGCCTAGTTCTCAAGCCCTTCATTGTTCCGAAAGTTCCTGGTAACCTTTCTCTTTTAGTTCAATACCACAAATAGACTTTTGTTGCTTTCAGTTGAGAACTTAAGATGATCCCAGGGAAGAGAGGGGAACATTCCAAGTGGAGGAAATAGCACCAGTAAGGGCTTAGAGACAACGTAGCATCTACCTGTCTCAGTGGAGAGAGAGCAAGGGAGAGACCTGGTCATGGTAGTGCTAAATAGTCAGGAACACAAGGGAAGACAGAACTGATGTGTGTTGATTGACTACTTGCGTGTTGGTGACATTTCCAAAAATTATTTCAATCAGTCCTCACCATCCTGTGAGGCTAGAGCGTTAAGAAAGATAAGGAATTGGGATTTAATATTAGCCTTTGAGAAAACATGGTGGGAATTTCAGGGCCTACAGTGAGGCAGTGGGAGACATTGTTTTTGGCCAGAAGGACCTTTCATTCCTGTTTCTCAAGGCAGTCTGGAGAGCTTCCTTCTTGACACATGTGTCTGTTTTACCTATGAAGTGACAGGTGAACTAAACAACATATGACACCAACATGCCTTGTGTAAGCTTGGTCTTTATTATTATTATTTTTTTTAGTGTAAAGAAACAAATAGCTTTAGGCACATTTAGCCAGGTACTACGCATACATATTTGACTGGAGTTTATTTATTTGTTTATTTTTATTGCAGTCTATCTATTGTCTTGAACTGGATGTCTCAAAAAGAACATTATGTTCAAAGTCATCTTTTTCATAGCATCATAGTAAACGATTATGGCACCATTCTTAAAACAATTTTTGGGTAGGATTCACAGCCCCTTACAACTAGAAGGAAGCCTAGTTTGATCTTTTTATTTTAGAAATAAGGAAATGAAAGCCACAGGAAGGATTTGCCAATGGTACGGAGATGTGTAGTGGCAAAATAAGGACAGGGAAATGGAGCATCTTAACTTCGGATCCAGTCCTCTCACCACTCAACTGCATTAAGTTTGACATAGGTTTTATGAGTACAGTAAAATTTTATGTCTAACTGGGGCTCCTTGGGATCACCTTCTTAGACAGCCTAAGTAATCACAGGCTCTTATATATCTTCTTCCAAGAGCATTGTTCATAGTAGTGACAAATATCGGAACATTATTCATATTTTCATTATATATAGATCAGGGAACATGAGCCTTGTACATCATATTATTCCTGTGATAATTTCCTATTAAATATTATGGTATTGAAAGAATTGAAAATCCATTTTTCAAGTAGCTCTCTGTTCCAGGGACCACCTGGCCCTCCCACATTAAAGGCTTCAGCTTGTGCAAAGCTCTCAGTTTGTACCTGATCCTTCTGGAAAGCTATCCCTGAGCAAGTCTCTTGATGGAGGTTTCTCTTACATACTGTCACACTGAACTGAAACTACCTGTTTTTGCCTGTTGCTCTAAACTGGAAGCTCTATAAAGGCAGGGAGCACGCCTTGTTCACCAGGATTCCCTGGCAGTTAGGACAGTGTATAATAGAATTCAATAAATGTTTCCCACATGAAGGATCTGTGCTTGACCAAAATTTTTAAAAAAGCAATAACAATCTATGAGAGAGCTGAACATTTGCTCAGTGATGAAAAATGATACACTGACTATAGTAGATATCTTTTAAGCCTTTCATAGTGAAAGATGTTTGCACCCAATGTTGACTCAATAGGGAGCCAGGGGCTAAGAAGAATTGTGACTTTTTTTTTTTTTTTCTTGAGATGGCGTCTCACTCTGTCATCAGCCTGGAATGCAGCGGCAAGATCTCCGCTCACCTCAACCTCTGCCTCCCCGGTTCAAGAAATTCTCCTGCCTTAGCCTCCTGAGTAGGTGGGACTACAGGTACTCGCCACCACGCCTGGCTATTTTTTTTTTTTTTTTTTTTTTAGTAGAGATGGGATTTCACCATATTGGTCAGGCTGGTTTCGAACTCCTGACCTTGTGATCCATCTGCCTCGGCCTCCCAAAGTGCTGGGATTACAGGTGTGAGCCACCGCACCTGGCCGAATTTTGATTCTTTAAGAGAGTGCACTTGGTAGCTGGCAGAAGGGTTAGGGATAACTTGGGCAGAGCATGGGGTAAATCCAGGGAGAGCTGATTCTGCAGAATTTCTCCAACTCTGCCCATAGCTCTCCATGGCAGTACAATTGTCACTTGTACCTAGTTCTCAGGAGATTCTTCACCTGTAGCAGTGATTCCATACCTGTAGCAGTGATACACAACATGATGTGTCCATGCGCTTCTCCACGGCTGGACCTCATGTCCTGAGCGGTCTGTCACATAATTCTGTCCTGACAGTGCCCTTCCCTGACCAGTGGCTCCCTCTGTTATCCCAGGCTCTCAGCCCTCCTCTCCAAGAACTTTTTTTTTCCTTCTTTTTTTTTTTTTTTTTTGAGGCAGAGTCTCACTCTGCTGCCCACGCTGGAGTGCAACCTCCACCTCCCTGGCTCAAGCGATTCTCCTGCCTTAGCCTCCCAAGCAGCTGAGACTGCAGGCAACCACCACCATGACTGGTCAATTTTTGTATTTTTAGTAGAGACAGGGTTTCGCCATGTTGGCCAGGCTGGTCTTGAACTCCTGCCTCAGGTGTTCAGCCCACCTCGGACTCCCAAAGTGCTGGGATTACAGACATGAGCCATTATGCCTGGCCCTCTCTCAGAAGTTGATGGTCTACTTGGGACAATAACGTTTCTTATTGGTTCCTGGGCACACGTGGTCCTGTCTCACTGCTTCCCTGTTATGAGTTCTGCTTCCTGTGATAGAAAAAGTTCATTTTTAAGGCTGAATCCACTGATATATCTACTTCCTAATATCCATTTTTAAACTGGATATTTAAACTGCTTGAATTATTTCAATACTTTTGTCCCTGTCTTTGGTTTTTCTACTATTTCTCTCAAATTCCATAGTCTGGCTCTGGAATCCAAACTGACTGGCTCAGGGCTTTCTGTCCACTGATAGACCTGCCTAGGGTCAATTGCCTACTTGCCTAACCTTCATTTTTGGTTCCCTCCCTAGGGATCTACCAGCCTTTATGGTAGGACATGATATTCTGCACCTCTCAGCTCCTGTCCTGTCCTCCTGGTAGGTCTAGTTTTAGCTTTGGTGTTCCCTACCCCTGCCCCAACCCCCCATACTACCTGCCACCCTGCTGTAAGTAACTGAGCACAGTTCACTGAATCATGCCCACAATAATCGTGATATGATTGGAGTGGAGTTCAAGAGAAAGGCTGACTCGGGATATATAAACCCTCTTTAAGAGGAGTCCTTAAAGGACCCTATTACAGAAATGTAAATATAATAGAAAGTGACCTGGTTTGTCATGAACTTTCAAAGCTTTCTGGCTGGCTCTCCTCATTTGATCTGTCAGGGCATGGTAATGTTAACTTGCATGTAATACTTCCCCTAAAAGAGGTTAGGAAGCACTGGATTGGAAATGCCTTTTGACCAAATGGGACATGATGTTGATACGGGTTGTATAACATGTTGTGATGAGAGAGCCCCTAGGAAAACATATGGAAACAAAGAGAAACTAGCTTACAGCATTAATACTAGGCTTTCTTCCTGGAAACCAGGAGATAGTATGTGGCAGGGTCTGGACCCTGCCTCCATGAGAGGGGCCATGAAGGACAGGTTAGCTTAGCTGACCTTTCATGGGTTGTTGTAGAAACCCAAGCAAACAGTTCTAACAAATGGTGATCATTCTCCAACAATCAAAACTCTTATCTAGGAATTAACAAATTTCCTTTCAGAGTTTGCAGACCAGCAGAGATAATATGTGATTCAACACTCCCTACTGAGCCCAGTTATATGATCTGAAACAGAGTTGGGCCCTAAAAATTGTTTAATGAAAGATGAAAGAACAGATGCTAGCACCCATGTACCCATGCACTGTTGCTTCCATACAACTTTCTCTGTGAAGCATTTCATATAGGGTTTGTAGTTCCTCAGGATTTTGCTTAGGAAAATGTTCTCGACTAGGACAAATCACAGTATTTTGCATGCCCTCCATTCCTGTTCACCAATAGAACCATTCTTTTGAAGCCTCACATTCAATTAAAATTGTTCAAATGACACCTTAAAAGAATGATAAAAGTAAGCATAATTTTCCTCTTATTGAAGTTTCTCTGGCTACCTTCTTTGTGAATCCCACGAGTCCTTGATAACTATAATTTCCCATAGAAAAGATTTTGTACGTAATTCTTAGGACAGTTCATTGTCAGTGCTCATTTTTCCCAACTGCTGCAATGATATTGAAAGATGAATGTTACTACCAGTGTTTTGGCCACATGGAACAGCTCCCCTTACATTTAAAAATCTTCCCTGGTGGATGAGCCCTTGGTCTTTGGCATTGCTGGGTCTTTCCCACTTTTCCCAACTCTTTTTGTGACCCTCTGTGTACCTTTCTTATTTCTCTTTACACATGTAGCCCATTAGAAAGGTGGTCTTTTGTCTTCAACTTTTCTAGCATTTTGTATACTCTAAATTGTATTACTTGCTTTACTTGCCCCCATTTTCTTAATTAAAGTAGCTTTAGTAACAGTAATACAAGATAACATTTATGGAGTGACTACTTCATTTCTGATATCAAGGGAGTAATCCCAATGAAGAAAATGGAGAGAGAGAGAAAAAAAAGAACAGCTATGAAATCCCTACCACAACTCACATCCACTTGCCCGAAGACTTCATTCTCAGCATGCCGTCTTCCCTGTTTCCACCCTAACCTTCAGCCCGAGTTGTCTTTACCAAGAACTCTGTGTTGATTCCTCCCCTCACTCTCATAGCTTACACCACCTTGTTAAGCTCAAGGCTTCAGGGAAATAAAAAGTCACTTATCATCTTGAAAAGGGTTTCTGTCCCTGCTGTGTGGTATAATCGAACACAGGGCACTTATTTCCTGCCCCTTATTATCTGGTCCCTCATAGACATCTAGGTCCGCTGTTTTCTCTCCCTTTTTTAAAACTTGAAGTTCTATTATTGTGTCTATTGACACACACAGCAGAGGGCTTCCTGGATGCCCTCAAATGCCTTTGTGATAGTTCTTACTCCAAAGTGCCATTTCTTAGTGATCCTTGAGTTCACAGCTGTCATTTGATAGCCTTGGGAACTGAGGCAATCAAAGAGCCATCTCATGTATTCTTGGTGTTCCTCTCCTTCCAAATGATTCTTGCAAACCCACGTACCTAGAAAATGTTAAACCAGAATGAGTGTCTTCTATGGTAAACGCCTAGTTCTTCTTAACAAGATGCATACTTAGAATCTCTCTGCTTATTTCTATGTATTTTCTATGGGAGGCACCAAAGAATGTAGCTACGGAGGACACATTGGAACCCTCCATTCCCCTCAAGCATGCAAAGCAAATGCCGTCTAAACAACAAGCGTATTCTTGCTGAGCAAATGAATTTTCCAACAAGTCTCATAGCAGCCTCAGCCCTCTTCCATACCCTGAAATCAGAGTGTAAGCCCTAAGTGCCTTCCCTGATCCTGTGTTGAAAATGGAAGCCTCCATGTGTCTCTTCTTGCTCTTAGCTACTGAGTGGACATTTGTTTCCTTCCAGGGCACACAGCTGCATTCTCTGATCAGAGAAGCAGTTCTCACATGCTTTCCTAATATTAACTTATTTTTCTCCGAACTTCCCATCACACCAGATAGTGTATAAACTTTCCATCATAAACAGCTCATCATTGTGACAAAGCTTTAGACGGAGAAGAAAGAGGATCATCCTTTAAGCCATGGCCTTTCTATGTGAGGTACCTATGTCCTCTCTGTTCCCAAAGAGTACACAATCAGTGGCGGAGTCCCACGTGGGACATGGTATCTGTGGAGTGCCACATGGCATGCGAGTGTGAGTCCATGGAAGGATGCATCCTGGAGCAGAGCTATGCACCAGACACCCAGGGTACAGGGTACACTGAGTAGGGGCACTGAACTCTGCCTGGACGAGCCAAGCAAAGACAGGGTGCCAGAGTGAAAGACCCCAGAAGGAGTGAGAGGAAAACCATGTCTCAAAGGGTGGAATTTGAAGGATGTGTTCAAAGGAGTCTTGAAAGGGTTTCAGAGAATAAACAAGACTTTTTCAGCAAGAGAAAGAAGTACAGGATAAAGAAAAAACAAGGTAGGTGGGAAATGTAAAAGGCTTTGGTGCATTTATAAGTGAACAAAGAGGATAGGGTGGATTAGGCCCCGAAGGGGTACCAGGTCAGAAATACTGGCAGGGAGGGAAAGGTAGAGAGTGTGGCAGCTCCTATAAAGGTATTGAGCATTTCAGCTCGTAGCTCCTGGGAGCCACCAGAATGCTTTAAGGAGGGACTTGGGTAAATTAGATGTGATTATTGGACCTCTCCCATACAGTCTCCAGAGGGGATCTGGACGTAGCAGTGACGTGACCAGGCAGTGACAATCTGTAGGTTATGGCTGAGTTCAAGTAGGGCCAGACCCAGCTTGATAGGCATGAGGAGATGAGGGACCCGATGTTTCTGAAGTGGACAATGTACTTTCGAATGTTTAGATTCTCATTAAAAGACAATGGGGCTCTGTTGGCTCATGGCTTACAAATCTAAGGAATCCTCTGTCTACAGACCCAGCTGGAAGCAGGGACTTAAACTGTCTCGTGGGAGCTCTTTCTTTCTCTCTCCAATCTCTAACTGTACTTCTGTTTTTACCCAGGCCACCACACTCCTGTAAAAAATAACTTAATCTAAGGAAGTCCTCAGCATATCCACCTCCACCTCCACCATCACCTCCATCTCTACTACCACCACCATCTTCACTTCAACTACAACCACCACCACCACCTCTACCTCCCACTCCACTTTCACCTCCCGCTTCATAATCACTTCCACCTCCACCACCTTCTCCACCTCCTCCACCTCCACTATCATCACGACCACCAGTACCACCTCCACTTCCACAATCACTATGACCTCCATCTCTACCATCTCCACTTCCACCACCACCTTTACCATTACCACCACCACCACCACTACCTCCTCCTCCATCTTCACCTCTACCACCTTTACCACATTCACCACATCCACCACCACTACCACCTTCACCCCTACCACCACCACCTCCTTCACCTCCATCTCTATCTCCACCACCGCCACCTCTACCTCCATCTCCACCACGACCTCCTCTACCTCTATCTCCACCAAGTCCTCCTCTACCTCTTTCCCTTCCTCTACCACTTCCACCACTACCACCTGCTTCACCACTAAAAATAAGTACCATGCTCCAACTTGGTGCCAAGTACTATACTGGGTGCTGAGGGCACAGAAATGAACAAAGCAGAGAAAAATATCTGCCCTGAGAAGTTACAGGAATTCAGGTGAGTCAGGGCATGTATGTTAAATGGTAATATACGTTTTGTTTCGGCATGAAGGGAGGCACGACTCTGCTTTTGGATCATCCTTTATCTTTATTGATTCCCTGCTTTCTCTCTTCCCTAGCTCTGGCCACATTTCCCTACAGCTGTCATTGCTCTGGGAGTTTTCATTGGCACAAGACAGAGAACAGCTGAGCCTGCAGCTTCTATTGTCACAACTCTTTGACCAGCAGAACGGGAGAAAACTATACCTGACAGGAATCCTTCCAAAAGATTCAGCATCAATTCCATCCCAGCATCTTCCCCAGATCACAGGACCAAGCATCCCTGATGCCTCACGACCATTACACCTAAAGATACCGTATGTCTCTGTGAATCTTCCCTGAAGCCTGGACCGCAATGAGTTTACTCTCCTCCTTATCCTGGAGAAAGGAGATTTTCTGAATAGAAATCAGTGACCTCATTAACTTGAGAGAGAGAGAGAGACTGAGTTTCAGGTCATGCCAGATTTATTACATAAGTGAGCAAGTCATAAAAGGTAACAGTTTGCATTTGCTTTGTATTATTCAGTACCTGAAGAGGAAAAATTGATGTAAAACTTTTCATGACTCTTTATATTTTTGTCACAGCATTAATTGGTATCCTTTGCTCATGAAGATGGTTGGTATCTCACTTAATGTTATAGTTTTATGAAAATGACACGTGATTTAATAATAGTGTATGTGTTTGGAAACAAAAAGTTGCCTTAGGAGGCTTGGGATCCAAGTTCCTTGTTTTATACATGAGTAAACTGAGGTAAAGGAGAAATAATTCTATTGAGATCACAAAACGGCAGAGCTCTGTAAGAAGTTGACCCTCAGTGCAATGCTCTTCTATCAATGCAATCAGGTGCCTAAGCAGGATTGGCCAAATGTGACCTTGGGGGCCCATTCTGGGTTGCCTGGACAACAAGCTAGCTAGAAGCAGGAGCTCTTACTCTTAGCAGGAAAGGGCTCTTCCTCACACAGGGGACTGCAATACCCTACTACCTGAGTTCTCCAGGTGTGCACAGCCAGCATTCCCTGACAACTGCAAAGTGCAGGCTCCTAAGAGCCTCATGCCTGGGGATGACCAGCCCACCCCATCCTTCTCAAGGCTCTTCTTACCCTTGCCCTGTCAAAAGAGACCTACATGGGCTGAGCACCAGGTGGCTCACACCAGTAATCCCAACACTTTGGGACACCAAGGCAGGCAAATCACTTGAAGTCAGGAGTTCGAGACCAGCCTCAGCGAGGTGATGAAACCCTGTCTCTACTAAAAAAAAAACAACAATAACAATTAGCTGGGCATGGTGGTGGGTGCCTGTAATCCCAGCTACTCAGGACACTGAGGCAGGAGGCGGAGATTGCAGTAAGCCGAGATGACACCATTGCATTCCAGCCTGGGTGACAGAGCAAGACTCAGTCTCACTGAGGCAGGGTGGAGGGCAGGGTTGTTGAGGGTGGGATGGTCACTGGAACACAGAATCCCACTGCAAGTCCTACAGCTTCTCTAGGCAACACCTAGAAAACTGCGGGGGTGGGAGGCACGCGGCGAGGGACTTGCTTTCTCTTCTGCTATGCTTGGCCTGGTGTAAGCTTTGCCCAGTTATCTGTATTCTTAGCCCACTTTGTGTGATCTTTTGAAATGTGTTTTCAACCCTGACACCTGACAGGTGGAGATCCATCTGAGACCTACCTGGCAAGACACACACTTAACCTCTCACCTTTAATTTTCTAATTGCAGACTAGAATTTTATCTGCTTCTAACTACTTAATGGGTCTCTAGAGAAAAATCAACGTGTGCTTTACTTATGGGTGAGGTCCTTGAAATTAAGCATTTTATAATTTGGAGCATTTGGATTTTGCGACTTCATACAAGAAGCTCACTTGGCGAAAAAGTATCACCTCATTCTCTTGCTAATTCTGGGCTTATCGCACATTCAGTGTTCCATAAAGGTTGACTTGAAAGCTTTCATTTAAAACCCAATTCATATGAATTAGTGTACTACTCAAAATGTCAGGCTGCTAATAGGACATACATAGCAACTGGAAATTGAAATAAGTGCATTTTAATAGAGCTCAGAATTAGGATTTCCTCTCTCTGTTTGACGTAGTATCACAATTATAATTGAACGTAAATTTTTTTTTCTGTTGGCATTTAATGATCCTCTATCTAGAATTATCAATCATCCTGAATTAGTTATACCATTTTTCAGAGGTAAAATGGAAAAAAAGAAAGAAATTCAAAGCTTTTTAATTATGATATGAATATGGAAAATCATGTCACCTAATACAGATTAAGGGAGAAAATGGATGGATCTAAGACTATTCAATTGATCATTCTATCAAGTAAGCAGTGAAATCCCGTGTAATTATGGCATTACATAATAGTTACTTTCATTATGCTTAATTTTATTTGAGAAAAGTTTTGTGTTATCTTTTAATCTCTAAAATACCGTCTAGTTAATTATTGACAAACTACTTTTTGAGCTTTTGATAAAAGTGAATTTCTCCTCCAACCCGAATGCAATATTTATGAATGCTTGGCTGGCCTTAATATCAGTTTTTCAAAAAGTTGTGGGCATTTTAAAGTAATTACTGTTCTTCACTTTAGCTTTAGTTGAACACCTGGGTCTGACTTGAGGGCTCCAAACATAAAATAAAATAGTACAAAAGTCAGAACTGCTGTCAAAAAACAATTAGGAAGCATTGTATTCTGGGCCATGAGGAAGTTAGATCATTCAGTTTCTAATTCTTATCAGGCACAGATTCTAATATGAATATGGACATTTCCTTATTATTGTAGATTTCCTAGACATAAGCCTATTGTCAGTGATAGAATCAACGGCTTCTCTAAGTCCCCAAATTCTTTCAGGCTGTTCCTATTTCTGTTTATAACCAGAAGAGGGCAGTCAGGTTCCATGATCAGAGATAATTGTCGCTGCCTCAGAAAGTAAGATTTTTAATAAATCTCAATGATTGGAATTAAGTTTTCCTTTAATAGTATTAAAGGGCGTTTATAATTACCTGAAGATTTTTCTGCTTTTATTAAAAACCTTACAACCTTGGTAAGATGGACACTTTCCTCAAAAGAGATGAAATGAAGGTATATATTTATTCAGATTATTTCTCCCTTGAACATGTTATTTCTGTTCCTATCAGCCTTCTTCAACATTTAGCTGCCACATGAGGGAGGGAGAAAATCTTATCATGTAGATAGTCCTCCTAATTTATAACTTTGTGGCATTTTATAAGTAAAAAGAAATCTATTGTACAAGGCAAAGAACGTTCATCAGCACTTCAGCTTCAAATCAAGAAGAGAGAGAGAATTAGGGAAAAAAAAAAAAAAAAAAGATTCACAACAATTGAAAAACAGATATGTGCCAGAGGAACTTAAAATTCCAAAACGTTTCTAGCAACACTTACTTACCATGAGAAAAAAATAATTACACTTCTAAAATAAAACTTTGAGTAAAACAATGTTAGAAGAATGTGACGGATTTTTTTCCTCCTGCGATCTCTTCTACAAGCAACTGAAAGAAATAAACATAAAGCTGAACACAAAATATAACAAATATTTCTGCCACCCTTTTCTCTTCTTTATTAGTAATAAAACCAGAGACCAGAAACCCCCTAATTTACTGAAAATAGAAAACAGATATATCGGGATGAAAGCTTGAGTAGTCAAAAAAGAAATTATTTTTAAAGGGCCAGCCTTAATTTTAACATGTAAGAAAAAGTTAATTTTAGGACGTAATTTCAATAAAACTATAGCCACAAGAGTTAACCATAATTCAGGCCACTTATTCTTGTTTGTGTTTGAAATGTTCCCTCTGTGTTAATAGTGCATCTAATGCTATTTCTAGATGATTGTGCAGGGAATTTGTGCAGGGAATTAGTACTGTCTGATGTGGACAAATATGTGTATACTTGTGTTTATATATAAACTATATATATATATACACATATATATATATATGTGTGTGTGTCATATGGCTGTGTACATTTCTATCAGCTACCTGCCTACAAAATAGCTCTCTCATGGTTGTGAAATTCATTAGCCCTGCATGCACTCCTCTTGAGGCCTGTGGATTAACCAGGAATCCAGGTGATTTTCTATTTGATCCATACCTCCAGCCCCTGGCCCACCATTTCTGTAGAAGCTGTCTCCAGAAAGAGCTGCCTCTGAAAGTGACCTTGCTCAGCAAATGCCGATTGGTTTACAGAGAAGTAGCAATGCCTTTCCCAGAAGAGGCACTGCAACTTGTGCTGCTGTAAAGATGGGTATGGGATCTGGGGTGGGAGGGAAGAGAGAGAGGAGGGACCCAGCTTGCCAAGTCGCTTGGACTACTTATAAACAAACTTAGGCATTGTTTCCCAAGCCCTTTACGGTGGAGGGGGGAGGCTGGACACACACTGTGTCCTGGACTCCATTTATGTTCTGTGCTTGGGGAGAGCTGCTTTTAAGAGACTGATTCGGTTTGGAAGATGATTTCCATCAGCTACTTTTAAAAGATACGTGCTATTCCAGCACAAAGCTGAAGCCCCTGTTAGAGCTGCACTAGGGATTAAGAAACGGCATGTATTTTAATGCCTTATGAATAGGAGTAGCTGATAAAAGAGGCTCTTGTTACCACTGCTACATTTAAATGTGAAAAGCAGCTGCTTCTAGGGAGGAGGGGGTAGGGGAGTGGAGAAGAGATATATTATTTTCATAGGGATTTAATTTTCAGACTACACTGAAACCATAGAATACCACTGGCCACTCTCTTATCGGCGGCTCTCTAATCGTACTGAGATCTGTAAGATTGTGGAGAGGGAAGGAGAGGGACTGGAAGGCAGAGAAAGGGATTGTGTGTAGCGATGAGGCTGGCCATTTTCATCTGCGTGTATGTTTTGAACCTCAGATCAAAACGCGCGCGTGGTATTTTCTTCTTCTCTTAGGAGCATTAACCCTTTAAACTTTCAAAATGCCAGCTAGTTAAAGAGTTTGATGCAACTATGCTGTCTTCAGAGCATGCAATTTGCGATAGGCCCTGAGAACAAGATGACCACTGAGACCTCATTAGAGAATATGGACCATGTGTATGTGCCTGTGGCCAGGTCGGGGCAGGGGGCATGAAAGAGATTCTCTTCCAACATTTCAGAGACAAGGGATTTCAGGTAGAATCCAAGACGTATTATGAATCCAACAGAGAAAGGCTCTTTCTGCAAATCTTATGACCACCAGAAGCTGATGATATAAATAAGACCTAGGATTATTAAACAAACTAGCAGGTATTTGCCAAATACTATCAGTATTTGAAGAAATACTACTGAAGAATATGTATATTTTGAATGAATGAATCAATCTGGGCACCACTGTTTTTCTCTCCATGTTATCACGTAATAGCCTGGTTTTGTTTATTCTCATGTTGGACTTATTGAAATTGATCGCTAATGAATTTTCTGTGTGTTTGACCCCTGACCTGCCCATGGGTTTCTAAAGTACTTCCTGAAAAACCTAGGATTTTGCTCCAAGACATTGTAAAGACATCTTTCTGGTAAGAATTAGTTGCCTTTGGCCGGGCGCGGTGTCTCAAGCCTGTAATCCCAGCACTTTGGGAGGCCGAAGCAGGCGGATCATGCAGTCAGGAGATCGAGACCGTCCTGGCTAACATGGTGAAACCCCGTCTCTACTAAAAATACAAAAAAAAAGTTAGCTGGGCATGGTGGTGGGTGCCTGTAGTCCCAGCTACTTGGGAGGCTGAGGCAGGAGAATGGTGTGAACCCGGGAGGCGGAGGCTGCAGTGAGACAAGATCTCACCACTGCGCTCCAGCCTGGGTGACAGAGTGAGACTCTGTCTCAAAAAAAAGAAAAAAAAAAAAAAAGAATTAGTTGTCTTCCCCATAACCACTCTTACTCCTTCTAATTTTTGTAGTATTACCATTATCCAGTGGTTTAACTCCAGAAGTTAAAGGATTAAAAACAAGTCTGGGAATGATAAATCGGTAGTTCTCACCTACGTTATAATTAAGGGTAATTCACATGTAGAAGATGATTTGACAGCTCTAGCCCACATGCTTAGACACTTGCATCTAAATGAAACCAATGAATCATTCGAAGCCAAAGTACAGCCCCGGCTGTCTTTACACATGATGTGCAGGTAGATGGACTTTGAGACCATTCCTCTATCAACCAAGTGCAAAAAGAGGAAAGAGGAAAAAGGGCAAATCTCCAGCTTCCCTGCCATGCATCAGAAAGCCAGAAACAGGTGGACAGGTGCCCACAGCCACCCTGCACTGCTTTCGCACCTGCCCAACCTGTGCTTGTAATTGGACAGGGGGCATCCCTGGCCTGAGTGGTCCTGCTGGCTGGGCTCTGAGTGGTCAAGTTCCTGGCAACCTGGGTTGCTGGAGAAAGCCATTTTGGGATATTAATCACAGCAAACAAATGTGCTCTCCTGACTTATGCATGGGGCACATTCCTAATCATGGGCTGAATAATGTTAAAAGAATGTAATTTGTTTCCCCTAAAATCTCTTCTAGAACAGCTACCACAATCAGGTTCAATCAATATTTTGATTTCCTGACCCAGTTTCTCTGCACATGAAAAGTAAAAGCCAGCAATCAAGCTGCACCAGGTACCACTGCAAAGTGAGTAAAAGAGACAAACAGGGAGAAGGAGCTGGAGCCAGCACCAACGGCCGGGCAAGTCTACGGAAGTGGCTCAGCGCCCAGTTGTAAGCCTTGAGAAAGCTGTTGGTGCAGGCTGGTCTGACGCCTCCGGCACTGATGCCCATCCCTGTTCTCTGCTGCAGTGGCCACCACTGCTCCAGCCGGCATCTCCGCTTGCTTCTGAGATCTCTTGCTTGCATTCTTACCTTTTGCCCCTCCTCTTCCCCTCTCCTTCTTCTTTGACATTTTTTTTTTTTTTTTTTTTGGACTTGGCTACGGAACATTAGGTTTGACGAAGGGAAAGCAATTTAACATCTTTTAACTGAAGGAGGTTGATTTTCATTTGTGACCAAATGGCTCATTTTTACCTTTTTAGCTCCTGGAAGAGTAAAAAGTGAGAGGTCAGCCCTGCATCACCATGGCAACCCAGGCAGCTCAGGCCTGGAGCAGATGAAGGGAGGTGATAGTGGCAGGGAAGGTTGTCCCCTTACTTGGCATTTTTCTCCCCATTCAGGGATGTGCCTGGATGTATAAAAACAATTATGTCGTTTCAGGACTCTAAGTTTTAAAATTTGGCTGCTAAATTGTCCAGTCCAGGGTTCCGACATGGTGTGGATCTGTGTGGGTTTTTGTTTGTGTTTGAGACCATCCTTACCTTCATCAATGCCCACAGGGTCTTCAGTCCCACCAGCCAGATCATGCATGTCCCACCCTGGCAAAATCTGTCCTTCCATGTAAGAATCCACCTGCTCGTGTCCCAAAAGCCAAAAATATTAATGAAGAAAGAATCTGGCCCTTGTTGGTGGAAATCCAGTATAGCAGGCCCCAGACTCAGCACATGGCACCTCATTGCAGCCTATCAGCAAAAAAGGTCTTAATGCTATTCCAGAAAAAAGAAAAATCAAAATGACAAACGTGCTGCAATGGCCATATTTGACCCTGCAGGAGAAGCCTGGGTCAGAGCAGGAAGGAATTTCCATGACCTCTCAGCTCATGGACTCAAATGTCCACCACATTCAGCCCAATGCAGTCCTTGGTAAATGGGAGAAATAAAGAACATGCATCAACACCTGTGGGTACCAGGCACTGTGCTAGGTTTTGTAATATCTTATTGCATCTGAGCCTCTCAGTAATTCTATCAGGTGAGTAGTTTAATTTTTTAATCTTTGTTTTACAGATTATGAGGTTCAGAAATGTTAACAGATGTGCTTAGGGTCACAGATTCTGATGTGGGCTCCATTCCTGTTCTCGCTGGGTCCTCTCTCCAGGATAATTAATATTATCCCAATGTATGAATAATAACTTCATGTCAGAAGACAAGAGTTGCTGCTTTTGCTCATTAGTTCATTCATTTAGTTGTAATACAACTATCAATTAGCTGCTGTAATTTCAGGGCAATTCCAGGTGCTTGAGAGAGATTGGTAGGGAGACAGTGGTGCCGTTCTCTAAGAACTGGAGCTAAAGGGTTTGAATCTCAGTGATGTGAACTGGGACAAGACATTCAGGGGGATTGAGGTTCAACTTTCTCACCTGTGAAACGGGTATATTAATATTTATCTCAAGAACCATTGTGAGTGACCATAAAAGAGAGGCCCTTGTCAGGTGCCTATCAGGGTGCCTAGCTCACTGAGGAAGATGCTCAATAAATATCTGCTCTCATTCCCTTCACCTTCCTTGCCCTTCACCTCACTGCTGCCCTGGCATTCTCTTCTGTCCTAGTGTCAGGCTGGCCACCTCCCTGCCCTCAGAGCAACCATGCTCCCTTCTAAGTTGCATGTGCCTGGCATCTAGTAGTCAGGATAGACCTTTAAAGACCTTTAAAAATCGTAGGATTGGGGAAGGGTTGCAGAGCAGCCAGGCCAGGAGCAAAGAGAGGGAGATGCTTTCTATTTACAGTCCCCATGGAGGCCATCTCAAATGAGGAGATTGCCTCACTCCCTTGCCCTTCTCTGTCTCTCTTTTAATAGCCCTCAGTGGTGGCTATGAGTCCTCCAGGGTAGTCCCTCTGCCCATCATTTGCACAAGCTCAGAGGGCCTGGCACAGTTTGGAGCTCTTCTATGCTCTCCTATGCAGGGAAAGTTTCAAAGCCATTTCAGACTGAACTGGGCTTTATAAATCCCAGTCAGAACTGGCCCTGAAGGACTTGACAAGGTTGTCTCAGCTAAAAGGCAACTGCTCAATTTCCAGAAAGAAAAGGCACAAAGGATCGCTAGGCAATCCTTTCGTTTTAATCCAGTTTGAGTTACAGATGCAAAAAAATAATGCAAAAATCATCAGCCTGATCCAATTCCAAGGCTATGCAAAGGGTGAGTGACATCCATAAAACATTAATAATGCATTGCACTGGCAACAAAACCTTTACTGAGTTTCAGCTCAGACCATTTAGCCAAATGTTGCCTTACTATTGTAATGTTCAGAGTTGAATTCTCAGTCACAAGCACCCTAACCTGAAAGACTCTCTTCTTTACTCCACCCCTCTCCTGCCCATCCCCGACCCCACCTCCTTCTCCTGCCTTCCTCATATATGGAGATTTATACGGTGCACCAGTGCTGTGAATCACACAGAAAATCAGCCCTTTCGCAGCTAAAAAACTAAGAGGAAAGATAAAACTGGCACCTAAATATGATAAAAAAGAGCATATGGCACAAGTCCAGGAAAAGTAAAAATTAAGAATAGTGATAGTTCACACTCAGGCCTGGGCTTCATACTCATGTTATCAAAGATGGCTTCATTGATGTCTCATTCGGTCTTGGCTATCTCCTTATGACATTGTATTGCCATGTTTTACTTGTGTGGTTGTTGACTTACTATTTGTCTCACCAAGATGTAAATTTCCAGAGCGGCAGGCCCTGTGTTTGTCTGGTTTTCCATGGTATTGCTGTGGGGTTCCCTTAGGAAGAGATAGAAGCATGGGGATAGGGCAAAGAGAAAATCAGTCCTCTAGGCCAAGGAGTCATCCAGTGGAAATATCCAGAGGTGGGAAGAGTGATGTGTCCTGTGTGTCTGACAGGTAAATTAGCATGAAGGAGACTCCTGGGCTGTGGCCAGGGAAGGCACTGTGGGGTCAAATCCTGAAGTATTATGTGTGTTAGAGCCATGGGGGCATGACAGGCTGCTAAGATTAGACTTTAGTATTGAGACCAGAGGGATAATGTGGTGAGAGTATGTCAATGTTTTTGAAACTAGATAAATGTATTGAGTAGAAGAATGTTTTAAGTCTGAAGGAGAGCAAAAACAATTTGTCATGGAATATGATTCATCCATTTAGCAAATGCTGATCGAGTGCCAGCCGTATGCCAGTCACCACTCAGGGCTGCGAAGATTCACCATGAGACAGGCACAGGCATGAGACGGAGCTTATGACTTGGAGGAGACAGACAGGCAATGAACACACAATAAGCAAATGAGCAACAAGTCAACAAACAGGCTGATCGTTTCAGGTAATGAATGAGGGAGAGCTGGAGAGCTGGAGGAGATGACAGTGACAGTCAGACTCAGGTAATGGAGAGGCTCATCAACCACAGTAAGGGATTTGGATTTTATTCCAAATGCAATAGGAAGTGATCAGCAGGTTTTAAGCAGAGGAGGGGCAGGGTCTGATTTACAAAAACATCCTACGGCTTGTTCTATGAAGGATGGGCTTTTGAGGGCTCCAGGGGACAGAGGAAGTAAGAAGACGGAGGAAGTAAGAAGATTAGTTGGAGAATGACATAGTACATAATCCAGAGCAGAGATGATGATGGGGTGGCAAGACGTGGAATGCAGGACAAGTTCTAGAATTAGAGACCTCAGGACTTATCCTTAGGGATAAAAGGAAAGAAAATAATCTTAGATAAGTCATTTTGATCCCAGAGCTATCAAGTCAATAGTGGTACCAGTTTATTAGATTTGGAGACCTGGAGAGATGTTTTTATGGGAAAGACTCAGGACTTCGGTTTAAATATGATACACCTGGCTATTAGAAAGTATACTGACAAAGTAGCTGGACATGGTGATTCACACCTGTAATCCCAAACTTCAGGAGGCTGAGGTCAGGAGTTCAAGACCAACCTAGGCAACATAGCAAGACCCCATCTCTACAAATACAGTAGCCAGTTATGGTGGGGCACACATGTAATCCCAAGCTACTCAGGAGGTTGAAGCAGGAAAGAATATTCTTGTTATACTATCAAGCAAAAATGTATAAAACACAATTACATATACATATGTTAAGGAAACAGGATATATATTGCTAGTAAATATTTTTATGGGTGAATGTTATAGTAAATACTTTCTTCATTATTTCTGTGTTCTCTAAAATTTTACAATAAACAGTATTACTTTTTTGAGCTAAAAAATACTTTTAAGTCATCACAGGAAAATGTAATTTTGCCTCAATCTCAATCTTAATTGCTTTAATTCAGCTTTAGACTCTTTCCTAGGAAACTGAATAAAAAAATCCAAAAGATAAAAGAATAAAATGTAAGTAGAAACATTAAAATAGATAATAAATGAGACAACAGTATATAACTGCTCTGAAAGATACTAACATGACAGGACTGAAGTCATCCTAGTGCTCTAGAGAACAAGATTCCAGGGTCTAACAAGGGGTAGGCTCTTAGTTTCTCATCATCATCTACATGTCTTGAATAAGACAGAATGAAGATCTCCTGGGGCAGAACCATCTGACTGTATCCCTGTTGCAGTTGTCAACTATGCTAAGTTAAAACAGATTCTTAATGCTGACCCCAGCCTCCTTTTCAACAGGGACCCAGGAAACTGCTATCAATCTATCATTACTGAAATTGGGAGACCTCCATTCTTGTCGACAAGCCTTGATTTTATTCCATTTCAGATGCTGGAGTCATACTATTTAAATTATCTGAGAATTCCTGTTTCCTTTGGGAGCGAATGTATACTATTTCTACCACTTCTACTCTCAGGGACTTAATTCTTTCTAACACAGCACTCTTGTTTTCCAGATAGAAATAAAAAAACTAAAGAACAGTACTCTGCAAATGATCTAGCATGATGATAAGAGAAAGTAAGAGAGGCCAATTTCTGCTAAATACAACAGAATTGATGTGTTCTTTACACAATGAAATAATTTTGGAGAAGCTCTTGTAATTATGAAATATTATTTACTTGTTTAACAAATCCAGATGAAGAACTTTCAAAACTCTATGGAAAGCAGCAGAGTCGAGTTGAAGGAGCTGGAAGATGGCCATTAGAATGGTCTTTATTATTCTACCAGTTGAAGGAGGTTGGAAGATGAATCTTGCTGAACTTCAGCATTAGGGGAAACGACTTTGGGGCTACCTGAGTATTCCATCTTATAATGTTGTTAAAAGAACCAAATGAAACAGCATGTAGTGAAGAATTTTGTAAGTCCTAAGTAAGTACACAAATGTAATGTGGAATGTGATCATAGCTTTAGAAAGCATTGGCTGTTATTAGAAACCTCTATAATGCCAATAAAGAAAGTTGATGGGCTTTCTGAGAATAAATCTCCTGAGAAGCTATTTCTTCTTTTCCTTTTCTTTTTCTCTTCTTCTCTTCTTCGGTCTTTCTTATCTTAATTTCCAATTTAAATCATGAGATAAATTATAAT
This sequence comes from Theropithecus gelada, assembly GCF_003255815.1. Lineage (NCBI taxonomy): Eukaryota > Metazoa > Chordata > Mammalia > Primates > Cercopithecidae > Theropithecus > Theropithecus gelada. Next base: position 13,253,294 of record NC_037675.1, read on the forward strand.
TGTTATATCTCAATAAATCATTTTTAGGCTGATGAGTAAGAAATGTTTAAATCTAGGTTGGACAAACCAATGATCTTCAAATGCTACCTTCTCTTTTAAGCCCTTCCTAATTGTCCTAAAAATGTAGTTCTTCTTGCTTTTCTGAATTTTCATAGCAATTTGTTTGCAGCTCTATTTACTATGTTCTTAATTTACCTTCTTTCCAGTTTTCCTCCCACTAGAATTTTGGTTCTTTGAATAGAGATACCCAATCTAACTCATTTTTCTATACCTTCAGTGACAAACACAAAACAGGAGCTAAATATAAAATTATTCAATTGAATTCATTTTTTTAAACATTGTCAGGAACCTACTATCTGCTCAGCTCTGCATATAGAGTATAAATCAGTGGCTCCATTTGAAACTACACTCAAATATTCTCATAAAGAGGAGATTTATAGGAAAGAATTCAGAGTTTCCTAAATTACTATGTAATTGAAGTTTACATTTTTCAAAAATGAAAACCAAAATCTATGGATCGACATTTATTTCAAGTAGCCAGCAGCACCCAGTAACACCTCAAAGAGAAGGATGCTGCCTTATACATCTACCAAGCCCACATTATCAGTACTAGGCATGCAGCGACTTTTCATGGGAGTTTACAGTTTGACCTGACCCTCCCTGCTCTTCTATGCTAGGTCCCTTTGAGGACATTGGTTAAGCGCCAATCTTCTCTTTGGAGATGGGCCTTTCTTTTTTTTTTTTTTTTTTTTTTTTCTCTCCTCAGAGCCCTCATTCTCTGCTAGCCTTGTCTGGGGTGACTGCCTTAAGGCCAGGCAGGAGGAAGCAGTGAGAGAAATAGTAACTATCCAAAAATTGTTTATGAAGACTCTCAAAGGAATTCCCAAGCTAGTGATGTTTCTCCTATTTTCCCCCAGGTTTCCAGGTAGTACTAAAGAGCTGTTCAACCTTACACATCAGTACAGGTTTTTTCCAAACCTGTCTTTGCATGTCCAGGCCTTCCTATTTCCTTCCAGTCTCCCAGCTCCCAGGCTGATTGAGGAGATGTTGCTCTGCTCCCTTGCTGCCCAGTTCATCCTCTGTCGTCACCTTTGCCCCACATGAAGGCAATGGTTGGTCTTAGCCTTGAGCTCTTAAAATCTGGGAAGAAGTCTGTTCCTCTTCCCAGAGTTTAGCATACATCCTGTGTTATGTGTACACTAAGTATTCGATAAATATTTGTTGAATAAATAAATTCTAGCAACCAGAAGTAGTCTGTTCTTCCCTTCCTATACTCATGCTTCACTTTCATGCCATTTTCTTAAATCTTAGGCCTTTTAAACTGACATTAGATTTTAGCCTACCTGATATCAGCATCCTATCTAATATATCCAACAGAAGAGAAAGTTGTCTGAGCATAGATTCCAGGTCTCTTTAATTTTTAACCCTTAAAAACTTAATCTTTTCCTCAACAAAACACTGTTGAGCTTTTCCTATATATCAGAAATACATAGAAGTTTGAGACAGTGGCAGATAAGATAGACACAGAGTTCCTGCCCTCAAGGACTATGAAGTCTGTTAGAAGAGACCAGCCTCTAAAATATAATGTGAAGATTCTGTAAGTGAGATGCAAGCAGGATTCTGTGGGAGCACCACATCTTGCATTAATTCATTCATCATTTCTACAGAGCAACAGTTTTGTCAAACCTGGTGTCAAATGGCTGTGATAACAAAAAGTTTGGCATACTCTTTGCCTTCAAGGTGTTTAAGAGAGAGTAGCAGAGATAAGTGCTTACCTGAATGGTTATTTTATGACATTTAATGTATTTTAGTGCTAAATATATGCACCCATTGTTATGGAATGTCAAACAACAAATGAAGGAAGATACTTGAGTTTAAGTTTTTAAGAAAAGAATAGATTTACCAGGGAACCCTGGTGGGTCAGATCATGAATGCTGGTGAGCCTTCCTAAAGGGTTTAAGACATTATCCTTTGAGCAACTGGGAGGCACTGATGGTTTTTAAGAGGAGAAATGACATGATCTGATTTGTGTTTCAGATAGATGGCTGTGCTGGAGCATAAGATAGATGGGTTGAGGGGAGAGAAATCCACAACAGTGACAGCAGTTGGAAGGGGCTGCAATTGTCCAGGCTTCCAATAAACATTTGTTTTTAAAGAGACCAACATCAGAAGACCCCACTGTGCATTGAGGCCCCTGAGAAAGGAGTCAAGCACGTCAGGGTGGCATGTGCTAGGCAGGAGAGAGAGAGCATTGCCCTGGCCACCCCTTTGTGCCTGGTGTCCCACAGAGGAAACCCCTGAAGTTCAGGCAAGTTCCATGCCCAGAAGGCACTTTATTGATGTCCATTTCCAAACATAAAATGTAGTCCAAAATTCCAGGATGATTGGATAAATTTGTAAATATAATCAAAACATGTTTTTACTTGGTTTCCAGGATGAAATTGGAAAAATAATGCTCAAGCGGGTTGGACGAGGCAGGGTTGAAATTCATCTGTTCTTTATTCTGTCTGTTTTTTTCTGGTTCCAGGTCAATCAGCTTAGAATGAGAGACAGTTAGAACCAGATTATGCAGCCATGTTAGTTCCTAGGGGACTTGGGCTATAGCAAAAATGTGTGCCTCAGACTAGACAGGCTCCATAGCTTAAAACTAGGACACACGTGGTTGTTAGAAAGAGAGAGTACTTTTCAGCTGGGCGCGGTGGCTCATGCCTGTAATCCCAGCACTTTGGGAGGCCGAGGCAGGCAGATCATCTGAGGTCAGGAGGTTCGAGACAAGGCTGGCCAACATGGTGAAACCCCGTCCCTACTAAAAATACAAAAATTAACCGGGAGTGGTGGCAGCCTCCTGTAATCCCAGCTACTCAGGAGGCTGAGGCAGGAGAATCGCTTGAACCCTGGAGGCGGAGGTTGCAGTGAGCCGAGATCATGCCATTGTACTCCAACCTGGGGAACAGAGTGAGACTTCATCTAAAACAAAAATAAAAATAATTTTAAAAAAAAAGAAAGAAAAGAAAGAAAGAAAGTACTTTTCTTCCAATCTGAGATCTAGAAATAATTTCAGAGTGGACTGGATAGCTCAGATATCTTGAGAAATGTGTCCAAAGGGTGTGTTGCCATGAGGCTTACTCTGACCTCTCAGAACCATTACAAGGCTTACCCTCAGAATGATATGATCCAGCCCCCTCAGGCTCCCCTACTCCATGGTCTTCATGACATCAGAAGTCAAAGAGGTCATGGGTATGACTTTGACACTTGCAGGTTGGTACACTTACACTGATAAACCTAATTCCTTATGAGAAGCTAGATAAGTTAACATGAATGATGAAAGGAAAACAAACAAAAAGCAAACAGCATGCTTATGACAGCAGTTCTGCCAAGTGCTTCTCATGGATTGTATTGATTTTTCACAACAATTTACAGAGATTGTTACTGCCATCCAGTCCCTTTTCACAGAGGAGGATACTGAAGGCTAGAAACATACATGATTTTCCCAAGGTTATCAGCCAGTAATTTATTGAAGGAGCCAGGATGAGAACACAGATGATCTGATGACTCCACAATAGCTAGGCTGTAAGGTGAAGTTACCATCAAATGCTTAGGGAGAAGTTGTAGCTAGTTGAACTTGCGTCAGGAGATGAAACTTACAGTGATAGAAGGAGGAAACCAAGACATATGACTGTTAGAGAAACAGTTCCTGCTCTTCATTTAGCAATGTTATATTAACAAGTGGACGCAAGGCAAAGCACTGGTAATCCTGTCAAAAATCAGTGCAGCATGCAGCCACAGAACCAAGACATTTTCATAAGAGCCATCAAATGCAATACTGATGATCAAGATTATTCCAAGAACCAAAGAAGCATCCTTTGACAACATTTCTGAAAGCAAAATAAAAAAATGTTTAGAAAGCTGCAGAACCCAGTGAAATTCAGGCAGCAACTTTGACCTTGGAGGTCTTTCAACTGGGCTGAACACTTTATACTCCATGGCTCAGAAGTTCACTAGCGTGTGTTTGGGAAAAAAATGTGCAACACTTGGGATCTCAGCCTTTGTTTTTAAGCTCTAGAGCGGGGGTCTTCAACCCTTTTCTGTCAGATAGTCACTTTGCAGGCCATAGAGACTCTGGCATGACTGCTCAGCTCTGTCTACTTCTGTAGCATGAAAGCAGCCATATATCCTAAGGAAATCACTGGGCATAGCTCTAGTCCCATAATATTTTATTTACACAAACATGTGATAGGCTGGATTTGGCCTGCAGGCCATAGTGTGCCAAAACGGCTCCATAACTGTGTTAAGGTGAGATCAGAAAAGAAACTAGTCAGTCATTGAACAAATATTTAGTAAGTGTCCAATGTCCACTATCTGCTCAGAAAAAGTTCACAGTGTAATATAAGAGACAGATATATAGGACGCTAATTACCATAACCAAAAATACTATGACTAGAGAAGTTTAAGGTGCTGAAGTCTTCTGAAGGAGAGACTCGATAAATTCTCCTGGAAGTTAGAGCAGATTTCATGGAGGGAGCAACATTTCAACCAGGCCAATCTTTCTCCCTTCTGCACCCTTGGAAGACACTGCTAATCTCCTTCCACACTATTCTCATCAACCCCAGACACAGCATCCGAATCCTACTGAACACAGACTCTGGAAAACACTGCCAAACAACATTGTATTTACCAAATGAACTGTAATCTATTTCCACTCCTCTTCTTGAAGGATGGATAGGAGATCGCTAGCAAAGAAGCAAGACGTTAGATACAACAGGGACATGGCTGGTGGGGAGAAGGGGTGGATAGAAGGCAAGGACTGCCTGCAAAATGTCATTGAAAAAGGAGCATGTAATTCAGAGCAGAGAGGTGCCAGAGGTAATGATGGATGTGAGGGCTGTGATCAAGGTCTCTACGTAGTGCTGTGATTCTCCTTATAGCTTAAAAAAGTCTGGAAGCAATATAAAAGCTAAATGAAAATGCAATCTTGGGGAGTAATGGAGAGCAAGAGGAGCACTGTTTACAGGCTGCTATAATAATCTGTAAGAAATAACAAAGGCCGGGCATGGTGGCTCATGCCTGTAATCCCAGTGCTTTGGGAGGTTGAGGTGGGAGGATCACTTGAGCTCAGGAGTTGGATACCAGCCTGGACAATGTAGTGAAACCCCACCCCTACAAAAATTTAAAAATTAGCCAGGCAGGGTGAGGCGCACCTGTAGTCCCAGCTACTCCAGAGGCTGAGGTGGGAGGATCTCTTGAGGCTGGGATGTGGAGGTAGCAGAGAGCTCAGATTGCACCAGTGCACTCAGGCCTGGGCAACAGAATGAGATGCTGTCTTAAAAAAATTAAAAATTAAAGGCTGGGCCTGGTGGCTCACACCTGTAATCCCAGCACTTTGGGAGGCCGAGGTGGGTGGATCACGAGGTCAGGAGATCAAGACCATCCTGGCTAACACAGTGAAACCCCGTCTCTACTAAAAATACAAAAAAATTAGCTGGGGGTGGTGGCGGGCGCCTGTAGTACCAGCTACTCTGGAGGCTGAGGCAAGAGAAGGGCGTGAACCTGGGAAGTGGAGTTTACAATGAGTTGAGATCGTGCCACTGCACTCCAGCCTGGGTAAGAGAACAAGACTCCATCTCAAAAAAAAAAAAAAATATATATATATATATATATATATATATAAAATAAAAAATAAAATAGAAAAAAAGAAGAGAAAAACAGAAATAACAAAGATCTGTCCTAAGATATTGGTGATAGGGATAAAGTGAAGAAAATCTATTTAAAAAAATCACTAAAGGCATAGATTTTGCAGTTCTTGACTATCAAATTGGATATGGTACTAAGAGGTAGAAAAGAGCACAGGATCATGTCGCAACCTTCGATCAGCTCCGTGACTAGATTGGCACAAGAAAGAAGCACAATCAAGCCAATACTCCTAATGTCCTTATATGTAATGAAACCTTGAAAATCCATGCAAAGCAAAACTTTGGAAAGAAAGAAACATCAGCCTTGGAAGCTGGGGAAAACCTCAGCTGATTTTAATTTTTAATTCCCACTGCTTTATACTGCAGCCACAGTATAAGCCACAATCGAATAAGACATTGCATCCCTCCCGTTAGCTCATTAGCAATGAAGGATCTGATCTTTAAAAGAAAAATTGGGAAATTTTGCCACAGATGGGAATGCCTTGATTACATGGTGAGGCTGTTACTGCACAGTCAGCAACAGGTGCTGCTGTCTTTGTAGAACCCTGTGTTTCAACAGACTCGCTGAGACTCAGACATGGTTGGTGAATAACAATTCACGCTGATTGCAAAACCCTGATCTCGTTTTTCTTATATCTTCCTCTAATATTGAGCAAGTAGAGGTAATATTTCCCATTCCAGCTCTTTGAAACATGCACTCATGAGTTTTTTTCTGCTCAGAAAGTCTTATCTCCAACCATACCTTTTTATTTCCTTGCCATCTTATGGGCCTCAGATAATGTGCAGATCTCCGTACAACAATGAAGAGAGAATATCCTTCCAGAGAAACACTGGAAACATGGGATGGTTATCTTTAATAATCTGAAAGTGCCTAATCTCACCTTTTGAAAACAAAGAAGCTGATAAATAGCTCCATTTTTTATTTATGGAAAGTTAGTGATAAATTCAGAGAGTGTGAGCAGATGCAGTGACACGTGACAGCCCATTTTGTATATGTGGATGTGTGTATTGAGGGCATCTCAAGCCTTAAAAACATGAATACAGGTTGGAGTTACAGGAACCGAATACAGAGAATGCTTGGTGAATTTAAGAGATAAGTATTGTAGGTCTTTCTCACTTCATAGAAGCAGCTGCCAGATTGAGTAGCATTGTTCTTCCTTGAAAAATACATATGAGACACAACAGCCCCCATGAATGGCCATCCCTCTTGTATTTGTAGAGAAAGAAGAATTCATTTGCAATGCACTTTTTTGGTTTTTTGTTTGTTTGTTTTGAGACAGAGTCTCGCTCTGTCACTCAGGCTAGAGTGTGGTGGTATAATCTTGGCTCATGGCAACCTCCACCTTCCGGGATCAAGAGTACCTCAGCCTCCTGAGTAGCTGGGATTATAGGCATGCACACCATGCCTGGCTAGTTTTTCGTATTTTAGTAGAGACTGAGTTTCACCATGTTAGCCGGGCTGGTCTTGAACTCCTGGCCTCAAGCAATCCACCCAACTCAGCGTCCCAAAGTGCTGGCATTACAGAAGTAAGCCATTGCATCTGGCCTGTAATGCACTTTTAATAGTCTTATCCAGTGGAATCTAAGACAAGCCTTACTCACTGACAAACGTTCATATGTTTACTTTTAGCATTATATCCTTTCAAAAAGGTTGATGGCCATATTAACTTAAACTCTGAAAGTCTGTATGTGCATAAAAACTTGCTCCTCCCCCCAATCATAAATTTTAAGGTCAACCTTCAATTATAATAATTAACAATCATCTTCAACACACTTTGTTAAAACTTCCAAAAGTGCCTTTTTGTTTAATGTTTGGCTCCGTCCTTATGAGTTAGTATTGTCTTGGAGAAGTTGCTAAATCTCTGTTTAACTCAATTTTTGCATTTATATATTGGAGATAATTTCAATATGTACCTTGCAAGATTTTCAGAAGTAGAGAAAAATATCTTAAAAATGGAACTCATTGCCTGGAAGACAGCAAGAAAGCAATAAACAGTAACTACGAAGATCCTCATGGGGACTGCGATCTAAACAATGAAATTAATAATATCTACAGACCTTCCCAGGCCTGGTGAGCTACTTTAGTTTACTACTATCTTGTGGATACACATATGTTTTTGGAACATACAAAGCTAAATGCTCAATGACCACTTTCAAAAAAAATGTATAATGCTCTTGCTCTTTGCTACTGACCTTTTTTTTAATGACCTCTTTACCTCCCCATTCCCCACTTAGACCCATTAGCAGGATGTGCTGCAATATGCTGCTTGTCATCTGTTTCAAAGACACAGTGATGGGATACAGGTACACCAGATGGATAAACCTAGTGTGACTAATTATTGTGTATTTGCCTTTAATTATTATCATTTATTACCAGAGGAAAGACAATAGAGGTTCTCTGACTTAGAAGAAACTGTCGGCATCAGGGAAGTTATTCTTCTAACATTAATGAGTACAGCTAAATTTTCATTCTTGGCAAAAAGCAAAGAAAAGTCAAGCATATACATATGAGGAAGGAAGGAAGGAAGGAAAGAAGGAAGGAAGGAAGGAAGGAAGGAAATGTTGCTTGCTTTAACATTTAATCTAGTTGGTTTTAATAAATATCGAACTATAACTTTAAAAAAAATTCACAGAGAATTTTAGATACTGATCCACACTACATTTTCTGGTCTTTTACAGAACAGTACTTCAAATAATTAGGCCAACAAGTGTGTATTGTTAATTGAGGTTTAGAAAAGGAATTTGAACCTAGAAAGTCATCCTCAGATTTTGGAAAAAAAAAGGTATTTGCATAAGTCTCTCTTTGCTATTTTCAGTTTTTTCATTATCATATAGTATTTTTAAAAATTTGTTTTATTTTACTCATTATTCGATTCAATAATAATAAAGATAATTTTAAAAACATAAAAGGAAGGTTTTTATCCTCAAGTTAAAGAACTTAGCACTTAGGCCGGGTGCGGTGGCTCACGCCTGTAATCCCAGCACTTTGGGAGGCCGAGGCGGGTGGATCACGAGGTCAGGAGATCAAGACCTTCCTGGCTAACAAGGTGAAACCCTGTCTCTACTAAAAAATACAAAAGATTAGCCAGGCGTGGTGGTGGGCGCCTGTAGTCTCAGCTACTCGGGAGGCTGAGGCACGAAAATGCGGTGAACCCCGTAGGTGGAGCTTGCGGTGAGCCAAGATCGCACCACTGCATTCCCGCCTAGGTGACAGAACAAGACTCTGCCTCAAAAAAAAAAAACAAAAAAAAACCGGACTTAGCACTTAGTGAGAAGCTTCTAGGAGAAAAGTTGATACTTGAGTAAACCTCCTTCTCCTTCTCCTTCTCCTTCTTCTTTTTTTGAGACCGAATCTTGCTCTGTTGCCCAGGCTAGAGTGCTGTGGTGCAATCTTAGCTCACTGCAACCTCCAACTCATAGGTTCAAGTGATTCTCCTGCCTCAGCCTCCCCAGTAGCTGGGATTACAGGCCTCCACCATCAAACACAGCTAATTTTTGTATTTTTAGTACAGATGGGGTTTCACCATGTTAGCTAGGCTGGTCTCGAACTCCTGACCTCAAGTGATCTGCCCACGTCAGCCTCCCAAAGAGCTGGGATTACAGGCATGAGCCATTGTGCCCAGTCTCAAGTAAACTGCTTATTTAGATATGCATATACATTATAGTGGAATTTAAAATCAGCATACAGGGTTTGACATATTGACATGCCCAAACCCCAAAATAGCTACAACTCTTCTGACATTGGATAATGAATTGGAAGAAATTTAGATGAGAAAATAACACTGTGTAATAACATGGAACTTGCATTTCATTAAGAGATTCATTTTCTTTCAAGTTCATAAAGTGGTCTGTTTTAGATAAATACCTGTGTAGTTGAGTATTTGGTGTTCTCATTTGGTGAAATAACAGAAATAGTAACAATGAATTCTCCTCTAACAGTAAGTTTTAGTTAAGGTTAATCTTTTATTAGACCTTGAGTCTGTATTTTCCCCTTTTCTAGAGCCTGAAATCATATGGCTATAAATATAAAAAAACTTGGGGAGTTTGCAATAGGGAAAAATAGAGAAGTAGGTGATGAAGCTGAAATAGCTGCTTTGAAATGAAATTATAGGAGTGTAATATGGTTTGACTCTGTGTCCCCACCCAAATCTCATCTCAGATTATAATCCCCATGTGTCCAGGGAGGGAAATGTAATCCCCGTGTGTCAAAGGAGGGAGGTAATTTAATCATGGGGAGCGATATTTCCCATGCTATTCTCATGAGAGTGAGTTCTCATGAGATCTGATGGTTTTATAATTGTTTGACATTTCCTCCTTCACATGCACGCTCTTGCTCCTGCCTCCTTGTGAGAAGATGCCTGCTTCCCCTTCCACTTCCACCATGATTGTAACTTTCCTGAGGCCTCCCCAGCCATGCAGAACTGGAAGTCAAACTTCTTTCCTTTATAAATTACTCAGTCTCGGGTATTTCTTTATAGCAGCGTGAAAACGGACTAATACGGAGTGGAAGCAGAAGCTGAGATGAAGTACACTCAGCCATGGAACTACCCAGCATTTCTACTGGGTAGAAGGGAAACAAGCCCTGTACTAAGAGTGGATGTGTGCCCATAAAGGCAGAGGAACAATTTTTCCATAACAAGTGTGTGGCGAATATTTTATTCTCATCTCCCAATACAATTTTCTACTTTTTAAGAAGTCCTTTATTTTCTCTTCCTCCTCAATGAAAACCGTCTTGTCTTAGTCAAGGAGAATAATTAGAATAGTAACTACCAATACATTTTTTCTTTTTTTGGAGATGGAGTTTCACTCTTCTCACCCAGGCTGGAGCACGATGGTGTGATATCGGCTCACTGCAACCTCCACCTCACGGATTCAAGTGATTTTCCTGCCTCAACCTCCCAAGTAGCTGGGACTACAAGCACGCCCCACCACACCTGGCTAAACTTTTATAGTTTTAATAGAGATGGGGTTTCACCATGTTGGCCAGGCTGGTCTCGAACTCCTAACCTCAGGTGATCCGCCCGCCTCGGCCTCCCAAAGTGCTGGGATTACAGGGGTGAGCCACTGCGCCTGGCCAATAACTAATAATTATAACTGGAAGCTCTTGCCTAAAATTTGAATCTTGAGTAGAGAAATGAAAGGATTGAAAACAGTTGAGTTTTAGCGCACTCTGGTCCTGACTACATTGTTACAGTTTCAAAACCCTGTGTTTCTTGCTTCCTTGCCTCTGAAACTGTGTTGCGTCACAATAAAGTATATCTCTTCTTATAATAGCAGCAACATCTGAGTTCTACTTGCCTTTCCAAAATTCCTTTGAGTTCCTGATAACCTTTCCATAAATTCCCTTACCTTTGGATAGTTAGAATTGGCTTCTTGTAATCAAAGCAACCTTTGAGAAGGAGAATCACTTGAACCTGGGAGTTGGAGGTTGCAGTCAGCCAAGATCGTGCCACTATCAGTATTCCTGATAATACTGCACAATAGTGTATAGATGAACCATAATAATAATAATGATAAACTTATCCGTTATGTTTTTCTGTCTCAAGCATCCAAGTTGCCTTGTTCCTCTGGAACCCAAGACGTAAGAGTCAACAGAGACTTTGAAGTTGATTCGGACATCAGATGTAGTTAGTATTATGATAAGTCTTGTATATCACTCGATAGTTGCCACGCCACAACTGCTTAAAATCTGCTTTTATATTTTGATACCATGTCTAAAGCTGTAATGTGATTGATTCTAAACCAGTATTTGAATATTATAAATTAAAAGAAAACACATAAATACTAATCAGTCACTGTAACAGATGTGTTGACCATTCTCTTCTCTCCTTCCAGCATTGCACTTCTCCATCTGTTTGCATTTAGGTGTGTCCATTGACTTGCTTTGACCAATCGCATGAGAGGGAAGAGATATATGACTTCTTTTTGTAAAAGCATTTAATTGTTAGTGCCTAACTCTCCAAGTATTTTATCTCATTGCTATAACAATGGGAAATTTCCAGTGATGGAGCCTCTATTCGCCTGAGTCCTCTATTGAGGACTTTGTGAAAACAGTGTTGTCACAAATCTAAAAAATGAACATATTAGATGACTGACAAATAAATCACGGACTTAAGCCACTTAGATGCATTGCTCTTATTGGACCAAAACTTAGCCCGCCCTGACTCATACACCATGGCATGATTGAGTAAATGCCAGATAGGTAGTCAGGAGAGAACTGAGTTTATTTCTGATTGTGCTGCTGATTAACTAAGTTGTTTTGGGCACATCCCATTTAAGTCCAGTTGAATCATTCATTCACTATCAAAATTTATTGGTGAAGGGCTGGGGGAAGCAGAGAATCAGGTTACATCAGTGAAAGAATCCTAGGGATTCTCAGTTTCTGAAGGCTGAGTGGAGAAGCTTCCCACGTTGATAGACAGCCTGAGTGCTTCATAGAGAAGCCCAGAGTTTGGCACTGTGGGACCTTCACCCTGGGTGCATCACAGCACCTCCATGTCCTTTGTTTTATATCATGTGAGATACATACATGTTTAATTTTTTAAAGTTTTCTTAAACAAAATATTTGAAAACCTCTGGATTTGATCATCTCTCAATTTCATGCCTGGTTTTCTAATTCTCCTCCTACTTATTCTTCATTAAAATGATTGGCATGTTACCCTCTTCATGTATTAGGATCTTTCAATACATCGATCAGAATCTAAGTGATTCCTTTTTTCTAGGGGAAGAGTAGTGAAGTAGACCAGTGCCTGTCATTCTAGGAGATACTTTCATTCTTAACTCACTCAACAACCTCACTAAATGATAATTTACTTCATCTAATGATAGAGAAAATGAAGCTCGGGAAAATACAATTCGTTCATTTTGGAAGAGACAAAATCAGAAATTTCAGCTGTCTCTGCTGTCTCTGCAGGCCCCTGCTCCTTTGCTTGTGGTATACCTTCCTTGTCTATCTTGTGAAACTGATTATTTCTCCAAATAATGGAAAGATTCTAAGACATTTAAATAAACCCAATATCTGGAGTGATATAATTTGGATTAATCTCAGGTCGAATTGTAATCCTCAGTGTTGGAGGTGGAGTCTGGTGGGAGGTTACTGGATCATGGGAGTGGAGTTCTCATGAATGGGCTAGCAGCATCCCCTTGGTGCTGTTCTGCTGATAGTGAATGAGTGAGTTCTCATGATATCTGATTGTTTAAAAGTATGCAGCACCTCCTCCACTCTTCCTCCTGCTCCTGCCATGTAAGATGTATCTGTTTCCCCTTTGCCTTCCACCATGATTGTCAGTTTCCTGAGGACTCTCCAGAAGCAGAAGCTGCTATGCTTCCTGTACAGCCTGCAGAACCATGAGCCGATTAATCCTCTTTTCTTTATAAATTATCCAGTCTAGGTATTTCTTTATAGCAGTGCAGGAATGGACTAATACACGGAGCTAAATTTCCTTCTGTGTTAAAAACAGACAATCCAAGTTTTCTTCTTTCTATACAGAGATTGTCTTTGAACAGTGATTCCCCCTATTGTGCTTTCCCCTATTTCTTCTCTGCTATGAATGGCAGTATAGAAATTTGGTTGTGGATTCTCTTTTTTCAAATAACAATACCTTCAACCTAATACAGAGCTGTGATCAAAGGAATGAGTCAGCACACAAACATATTTGTTGGGCTGAGACCACACTATACTCTAATCTTCACTTTCCTATGACTAGATAAATATCTGCCCCGAGGGAAAGGATGATTTTAAGAGCACATCCTTACTAGTCTATTTATAACAGTCATTAGAAGGGAGCAGATAGTCTTTGCCATTTGTCAGTCAACATCGAGACATAGCAGGTAAAATAGAGATGGGTTGGAGGATTCAATGAATAATAGTGACATAAACAAGATGGTATGAACAGATGGTGCTGGGATAAAGGACGTGACCTCTTAAACTAGGCTGAAAACAGAAAACATTACACCATTGAAAACTGAGTCCTTTCAGAGCAGTCGTTTATTTTTATGCAGCAGATATTGATTGAGAACATACCATGTACCAGGCACTGTTTCAGGCCCTAGATCAAGTAAAGTTTTTCTCTTCTGTCTCTATGGAGATTTCAGTAGATCTAATACACATGTGTAATTCAAAAACTATCAATATTTCTGAAAGCTGCTTCCACCAAATCAGTCTGTAGAACTTTACATCTTCAGACAACTAGGAGAAACCTCAGAGGCCCTCTTCTTCCGAAGGTTAGCCTCCATGAGGGCATCGGTCACTGGTCCCATTAATGAAGTTGTTCATTCTCTGATTTATTCATTCATTTACCAAATATTTATTGAGCACATACTATGTATTAGCACTCTGAGGGCCAGAAGTGTAACCCCAACTAGATGCAGTTCCTGTATTCATCAGGCATATATTTCAGAAGGAAGGTCAATAATAAATAAATAAAATAGATTTTAAAGGTATTTAAGAACTTTAACCAGTGCTATATAGCTATAAATTTCAGAGGCCTATTACCTGACTTTACATATGTAAGATGTTTGAATTAAGGAATAAGCCTTGGTGTAGTTCCTCGCTGGCTTAGAGTATTCATATACAGATTGATTAATAAGTGCATTCAGTTATTCAACAAAGATTTATTGAATTCTGACTGTAATGAATACTATATCAGGAATTGGATGCACAAGAGAGAATAAGACTGCCTTTATGGATAAGGTTACTCATATTCTAGTGGAAAAGATGGACATACAAAAACGAATCACTCCTAATTTGGATTCAAAACGTTTTGGGAGTTCTGGGGACAAAGTGCTTCGGAAGTAAAGTGGGAGAAGCTAACATTGCAAGTGAAATTGGGAAGATCCACAGAGGCACTGATTTGGCAAGTGGCACTAACATGTTTTGAAACCCAAAGTACTAATTAGATCATTTTATTTCTGAGATGGGTAAAAGGACCAACCAAGAAAGAAAAAAAGAAATGAATTTGTATCTTCTCAAACTTCCGAAGCCTGGATGCTAGGATTGAGGCAACACTGGGGGTAAACTTGAGATCCCCTTTTCTTTTCATGATAAATTCATTGTTCCAGTTGCACATATGCGGACTCCACAAAATCTTCGATAATGCTAAAAGGTCACAGACATGCTGGCAAAACCTCAAAGACTAAAGGCTGACGACAATCTCAAGGTGCTTTTTAGTCCTATAATAAACTATAGCCTCATTCCCTGAACAGGGAAACTGGGGTGCATTACTTAGTCCTATAATAAACTATAGCCTCATTCCCGGAACAGGGAAACTGGGGTGCATTACTACCGAGGCAGAGCTGACCTGTGCAACTACAGGTCTGACAGAGAGTCAGGCAGGACCTCCAGTCATGGTAATTGGGTAAAGTCATAATAATGATGCTCCAGTTATGGAAATGTTTTTCAGGTCACCATTTTTTCCCCACCAAATGATATCTTTTATTGGTATCAAGAATTTGGGTTCTTTATCATTCCAGAAAGAAACTACGGCTTTGAAATTTTTTTCCAAGATAGCCCCTCCCAGAAAAAAACAGTTTGTTACAGAGATGTTACTGTTATTTGGGCTCGAAGATAAGCATGCCCCAACCCATCACACTCTTTCAGTCCTCCCACAAATCTCATGAGGCTGTCTTATTGGGTAATCTGCAGAATCGTTCTTTCTAGCTAGAGGAACACACTCTTCAGAGAGAACCACACAAGCTAATTGAGGAGACATACGTCTCAAAAAGGCTGCCCTTACTGCTCAGGGGGAGATAATACAACTCTTGGGAGATGCTTTATAAGTCTTGGCATTCATAGAAACTGTCGTTTTTTGGACAGCTGAAGCTGGTGGCTTGGAAGCACAGAATCCACACGGGGCAGCAAGCAAAGTTCAATTTCCTTGTAGACTTCACTCCTATCCAGCACCAAATAGCATGGATTATGCTCTTTAAAATCCTTAAAAGACAACACTGAATGCTGTCGTCTGTGTTTCTGGTCAAAGAGACCATTGTTAGCTTCAGAAATTATGCCCAGGATCACAATCAACTTATTTATAAGATGCTGCAAATTTATGAAATCAGGAGTAACTAATACTCAGCCTCCATTAACTTTTAAATTTTAGTTGTGCTTTCTACAGCAAGGGTAAAATTTCATCCCAAACTTCAGACATCACAGATCAGATGAGAGTGGTTCCAAATATGTCTCTAGAGTGGAGACTCTTTTTCCCTCAAAAGAAAAAACTTTAAAATAAATATATGAAAGTGTACATGTGTGCACATGTGTATGTTTGCTGTGTCCGGGTGGCATCGAGCTGATGGTGGGCACAGAGGTTGCTGACAACTTCTTATGCACATTGCTTAATATAAATTGCTTTAAATGGTTTATCAGATGCATTTTTCTTTGCAAAGCAGGCTGGGCTTGTAATTTTGAGTCTAGACACTGCAATCCAACAGACCTTATTTCAAAGTTTGTCTCTGCTCTTTTCAAGCTGTGTCATTGCTGTGTCACCTCACTATCGTCTATGTTGTAAAATGGGTGTGATAATAATACCTATTTTTCAGGGGATCCTGGCAAGACAAAGCTAGGCATAAAAGCACATGGCACAGCGTTTAGCCTACAGTATGGGTTCATGCATGTTAACAAGTATTTTTATCTCCACACAACTTGATGAAGAGACTACGGCGCAATGACTACCTCATCCTGCAGAGGAGAAAATGGAAGACTGGAGAGACTAAAAGAGCTGCTTAAGATCAGAGAGCCTGTCAAGTTGAAGGGTAGAACTACGATCCCTATCCTGCTTTTAAGCTGATGCAAGCCCCTATCTGTAAATGATAGTATTTGTTCTTTAGGGAAATCACTTTAAATACTATTATTCATAATTCAGTCTCATACAGTACTTAGAAACAATGTGTATGATATAACTATAAAGCATTCTTTTTAGGGCCTTGTATAACATTTATTATAAAGAAATCTATATGATGGAGGGGATAAAAATCTCAATTTTTAAAATATTTGAATTTCAAATTTTATATACATACACAGACACATACTCATGTGTAATCGAATTTTATTACAAGTTAATATTATGACTAAAAATAAGGTACATATTTGGATGTATGAAGAAAGTTACTTTGTGACTTATCCGGAGCTTTAAATTCATTGAACACCACACACCAGGGCCTGTCGTGGGGTCGGGGGAGCGGGGAGAGGGGAGGGATAGCATTAGGAGACATACCTAATGTAAATGACGAGTTAATGGGTGCAGCACACCAACATGGCACATGTATACATATGTAACCTGCACGTTGCGCACATGTACCCTAGAACTTAAAGTATAATAATAATTTTTAAAAACCTGGTTTAAAAAAAAAAGTTTTTAAATCGGCTGGGCATGGTAGCTCATGCCTATAATCACAGCACTTTGGGAGGCTGAGGCAGGCGGATCACCTGAGGTTGGGAGTTCGAGACCAGCCTAACCAACATGAAGAAACCCTGTCTCTACTAAAAATATAAAATTAGCTGGGCGTGGTGATGCATGCCTGTAATTCCAGCTATTTCGGAGGCTGAGGCAGGAGAATCGCTTGAACCCAGGAGGCGGAGGTTGCGGTGAGCCGAGATCACGCCATTGCACTCCAGCCTGGGCAACAAGAGCAAAATTCCTCAAAAAAAAAAAATAAAAAATAAATAAATAAATAATAATAATAAATAAATAAATAAAATAAGTTCTTAAAGTCAATTTTGCAAAGACATTCATATTCGACTATGGCTTGGAGATATATATTTATTCATGTATATGAACATGTACATATGTGTACATATATGCATGTTTGTGTATTGTGTGTATACGTGTGTGTATATATAGAAATTATACACATTTTTTCTTCTCTCTTTCCACCTCATATGGATCCTCACTTGAATTTTCCCTGAGTTTTCAACAATGATTAGGCACTCTAAATGAAAAAAAGAAAAATTCTCAGCTGTTTCTTTAATCAAAACAAGCTTAGACTTCTTTTTTGATTCAATTTAGAGGAAATTTCTTTTGTCTAAATGTGACTGTCGTTTTGCACCATCATATCCAGACTTTGGAAAATCAACATGTAGAGTCAAACAAATAAACCAACATCAGCTTCATAGTCCCAATGAGACGAAAAATAACTACAATTAATTTTTTTAAATACTAAGAGAAAGATGTATATTGTTTGCTTGTTTACTTTTATCAAAACTTTTCCTTTGAGGATGGCTGGAATCTCTTCGAACATTTTCATCTCAGTGGCATGCCGGTTTGGAATCTGAATAGAAGCTTCCTGAAAATATTATTTTTGGAAAACTGACACTAATTGAAAGTCAACACTAATAATATAAGGCAGTCATCAGCAACACAAAGTGATTGGAATGAGCAGAGTTTATGAAGTTGAGCCAGGGCATCTGGAGCCCTTTTTGGTGTGCAGAGACTGTTCTTTCAATCAAAGAGCCAGTGCTGGGCCTGGGAAGAGTGTCTGGAATAATCCTTGTCCCCATCAATTCTTTCAACCTCATTGTTTATTATCTTGCTTATGAATTACTTTGCTTATTATTAATTCAAGATGAGACATGCCTTGTCTATCTTAACATGACTGATTTAAAAAAAAAAAAAAAAAAAAAAAACCTTAACAAATCTTTATCGAATGTTGTACCAGCTATGGAAGCTATGGAGTTGAATCAAGCATGAATATAGATGTGAGCATAAGTAGCTTCAATTTGATCTGGTATGGTCCAAGGACAATGACAATATGGAAAGAGGAAGAGAAAGAAAGATAGCTGCAGTCTCCTTGGGAATAAGGGTCTCAACGTTTACTAGCTAGTATAATCAGTACCCAGCTTTATGCATAGAACATAATAGATGCTCAATAAATGTTGTGGGAGAGAAGAAGAATGCAGAGGCAACATTAGTCATAACTCAAAAGGTCATAATGTCTTGGAGAGTCTTTATAGATAACTTGAATTTCTCCTGATATTAGAAGAGAAGAAGAGAAGAAGAGTTATTCCAGTAAGAACCACCAGTGCTGGGAAATAGGGCCTAGATAGATCATAGCAATTGTAAAGACAAAAGTTTCGTATGACCAGAGAATAGAGTTGGTAATGTATATTAGTAGACGTTGAGGTTGTAAAAACCAGAGAACAAAGGTCCTGTGTGGACAGTGCTGAAAATTAGGGGAATTAACTTACAGGAAATAAGAATAACAATCAAGTAGTGAGTTTCAAGCCTGGAGACCCAATGAGAAGGACACTCTGAACAGCTTTCTTATCTGCCAGAGCTGATTGTTTTACTTGCTGGTCTGAGTTCTCATTATCCTAAGAGAGGAAAGTTTTGTTTGTTTGTTTGTTTTCAAGTCAAGTGTTTTAATGCTACAACTTCTGAAATGTCAGAGTAATTTGAAACAAATATTTCAGTATCTACACTGTGCTGGATAAAAATTTAGCTACAGTATTATTCCATCACGTCCTTTTACATATTACAAAATGTTCATTCCTATCAGCAATTTTATTTTTATTTTTATTATTTTTAAAAATTATTTATTTATTATTATACTTTAATTTCTAGGGTACATGTGCACAATGTGCAGGTTTGTTGAGAGGAAAGTTTTATGGGGCTGAAGATTTAAGTGGGTAGAGTGTGGATTGGCCTTAGATTTACTTAGCAATGTTGGCAATGCACAGGAAGAGCTGGAGCTAAGAAATAGATTCAAGAAAACAGGACAAAAATAAATCATTTTTTAAATTTTAAAATGGATAATCTTCACTCAGCGTGGATGATATTCAAGTCATGACCATGTAAAAGCTGCTCTTGGTAAAGTCCCCTTAACTCCTCCTCTTTCAAACAATGCATACACATGTCAGCAATACCAGGCTTTCTAAATTGTTTTAAGGTAGGGCTGCTAGTGGGGGTTATTTGAAATTGGAGCTTGATTGCAAATGTATAATTTAAAAACACTCTAGTAGCAATTATCCTAGTCTTTTACTGAAGAAAGGATGCCCTCCCAAGACACCAGCTTTCCTGAGTGATTGGAATCTGAGATTCCAGATGCAGGATGTTAAGAAGCTCCCAAGGAAGGGGATGAGACAACTACACTATATGAATAGGAATTACAATGTGGACTCTACTGTTTTTGTATCAACAATATTTAGGAGTCCCACCTTTATGATACTGGAAAAGAAATTACTTATATATGAAATAAGTTAAAATGAGCGAGTTAACCTGATAGAAGAAAGTCTTATTATTGCCCCCTTAAAGATGCAAATGCAACTCTCAGAATATTGTTGATTACATCACTGTGAGATGTAATCAAACAGGTAATATTTGAACCTGTGACTATCCAAGGGAGGGAAGGAGATGGTATGATAGTTCCAGTTGACACCTCTTGCTTCAGTTGCTAACTCAGAATGATCACATCTTCTTTGAAAAAACATGATGATAAACAGCGGAGGGCCCTCATGTTCATGTTCGTACCATGTAACCACTAGCCATAGCTGTGTGATACAGAGCAGGCTCCCATCCATTTTTTTTATTTTCTCATTGCTAGAAGCTACCAAAGCAATATTCCTGAAGCAGATGGGTGGAAAATGTTTGTTAGCTGATTAAAAACTGGTTCTGCATATTTTGCAAGCTAGTTTGCATCCACTTCATGACCTCCACTGAGGATGTATTATTGCCCAGGAAAAAAAAAAAAAAAAGGTTTCCTTTTTGCTGTTAACCTGGCACACTTTACTCAACATGAAACTTGATGAATCAACCTTTAATAAATCAATAAAGAACTGTCAGTAAGCTTTCTATATCTGCAAGGGCTAGTGCCAGGAAGGCAATGAGAAGCCCAGCAGTGAAACACATTTGAGACATCAACTAATGAGGAAGCAATTGGAGGCTACCTCCTGTTTCACCTGGGAGCTTCAGCTGGTCACCTTTCCTTATTCTCTTCCTTCCTGCAAAAGAGAATTGAGGTGGTTTGATGAGGAAATTCTCACCCTTGTGGCTGCTGAAGATTTTGTTTTGTATAAATCAAAGTGTGCGACCTCTCCTCTCAACTCGAAGAATTATAACATTTTCTGAGATCATCAGATGACCAGGTGCCCCTTTGATTCTTTCCAGAGGTTTTGATGAAATGCATGATTCAGTTTCCTTTGGCTTCTGGAATTTCCCATACTGTTGTTTTTGGGGAGTAAAGGAGTTGCAACATTGAAACTATGCAGAGTACTGGGTTCAGAGTGAGCTGAGTTTTGTGTTTCAGTGAGGTGTCGCGTAGAGGTTACCACCTCTCATGGCACCTTGTGGTGGAGAAAACGACTAGACCAGGAGCCTGGACCACTGGGTTCTAACTGCAGTTTCGACACTAACTTGAGCCAGGGCCAACTTCACTGGACTTCATTATCTCTGACATAAAATGAGGGGCCTGTTTCTTTTTGCTCTGGTGTTGCCTTCAACAGCAACAGAGGAGATGCCGTTAGTCAGTGGATGCAGGAACCTGCCACTACATAGAACTCTGGGATGTGTGCCTTGGTTTAGAATGTTCCTTCTTTATTTTCTTTCCAATTAGTTTTATGTGTCTATTTATTTTCTTCAACAAGTTCATAATTTCATTTCTTTTTTTTTTCTGTTTATATTCCTCTCTGTTTCCACCCAAACCCTACGGCGCTCCACACTCTGAAAATCTGCTTGATTTTTAAATCCATCTGCATTGAATTATTTATAGTTTTGATAAAGTCCTGTTTCGTCTGATGTTTATTTTCTTTAATAACAAGAAACCTGGGTGAACTTTTCCAAAAGCCCAAAAAAGGAGTCTAGTTTTCCAAGATGCTAAGCAACCCCGGCCAAAATGCACAAAACAAGCCTTGGGTGCCCTTGCTTTCGTAATTTGGGTTTTTCCCCTCTATTAAACATTCTTTCATCTAAATGTGTTATGAGGAGAGGAAAAGTAAATAAATTCTTTGAGCATGGACTCCATCCAGGACACAATTGCGTGCCTCTCTTCACTGGTCAATGCCTTTGCTTCCATCACTTCTAGACCAATAACGATACTTCAGTCTGGGAGGGAAATCCTGGATTGTGATTGGCAGGTATGGTCACATGCTAAAGATGCTCAGACAATTAGTCTCCATAACTTTTTACTCCTCATTCTCCATGAAAACAACTTAACTCAATGTCTGCTATTCCAATGTTAATTTCCTTCTGTGGATTTTTCCATTGTTATCCCTCTAGCTAATTTTTCATGTCACTCATATCCCTGGTTACTTTGAGCCTTTGTAGCTAAATAGTTCTCAGACTCATGGCCCCTTTTCAGAACATCTTTTCTCCTCCTTTGCCTTATACCATTCCATCTAATGGTTCCTGAATTAAATTAGTTAGCTTGGGCATTGGAGCTGTGTCAATAGGGGGTGGGTGGGAGAAGGAGATTTTCAGACTTTAGTGTGAGATAAACACACTCCCTAACACACACACTCACACATGCCATATGTAGCTACACATACAGAACTCTAAAACAGGATGATGGCTAGTTCTGCAAGATGACCAAAGATTGGAAAAAAGAACAGAACAAGCACATACACCAGAGGGTGTAACTTAGCTATGCCAATCAGGGTAATTGAGAATACTGACTGAGGCAAAAACAAACAGAATGCTCATATCATGAACATTTTTCATGGTATTTTTAAATTTTTTTAGGTGAAAAATATAAAGTTTTATTTCTTCACCTTGCCTTTTATTTCCTCTTTTCCTCTTTGCGTGTGTGTGCGCACGCGCGCATGTGTGTATGCCACCCCCCAGCCCCCACCCCTTTCCAATCCTTCCTTTAAGGTTTAATTTAACAATAACATTTGCGATTGGGGTCCCGCGCATCTCAAGGGCATTGCGCTTGAAATTGCACACACTCTGCACCATTTATCATAGGCTGACATGTGTCATGCTTCAGACTGTGGCTCCAAGAGGTTACAGCTCACGACTGCTCCTTTGTTGATCAGCTGCCGAGACAACTGAGGCACCTTTCTTGCCTTCTCCTTTCATTTTTTTTCTTCTTCTTATTAAAGCTGTCTCAGTCCCTTTTTGAAGGCCTAACACACCCCTTCGCAGAAGAAGAAACACAAAAGAATTTGTATTGTGTTGGATGCTATGTCCCTCATTTCCTGAGATTTCTGATGGGGACCACTTGGTGTTTAATAAGATTGGAATGCACCTCTAATAAACTTTAATCTTTGTGGAGAGAGAAACGGAAAAGGCCATTAAAGCAACAACCTGGCTTTGTTTCCAAGCAGACAGCGGTCTGTGCAGGATGGGAACATTTTGGAACCCTGACCAGCTCCCAGTCACACTAATAGAAGCTACCCACATCCTTTCTTCATAGTATGCTCCTTCCAAAGTATGGTCCTTGTTTCATGCTATCTTCTGAGCCAGCTTGGATTTGAACTTTACCCTGAGAGCTCCTTTTATGCAAGTTCAAGTACTGAAGTAAAAGGTGCAGGACTTTGTGCTACCAGTAGAAGGCTTCAGCAGCCTCCCCTACCAAAGACTCACCCTCTTTCCAACCTTCCATGGAAACTTGGGCTGAAGGAATTGTTTGGAACAGTTTTAAGTGGAGGCTAACTATTAATAAATATTTATAGGATGTCTCCCGTGTGGCCAGTTTTGTCCTAAGGTATTTTAAAGCCAGGACTCCCCACTGTAGGTTTCCTTCTGCTGAAGAACAGAGGGTCAGGCTTGTTATGGTTTTCAAACAGATTTCCCACTCATTCTCCTGAGTCCTTCTCTTTGAGTTCACATTGGACCTTCCCCTATGTCCCTCCCTTTGTCCCTGCAGCAAGATGGCAGGTCACTCTTTTCCCCAGTGAGCTCCTTCCCATCTTAAGTGCTGTGCTCCAACACCACCTTTTCAGCCCGAAGCATGTTCCCCTCACTGTTCCCCATGCACTGCCCCCTTTTCTCTGCAGAACTTGCCCCAGTTGTGATATTCATTTTTGTGCTTTATTACAAAATAAAGACTGTGATCTTCTTTCAATTTTGCTCACCATTGGCCTCTCCATGCCTGGCCCAGTTGCCTAGCACACGGTGGGCCCTCCCTCAAATTATTTGTTGACTGAGTGAATAAAAAATGTTGTGAAAACTCTTCCTTGGGGTTACTGAAAGGGAGTTGTAGATCTGCAATTCAACCAGGACTTTCCTTACTTCTTAACTATTTCAGCAGCTATGGCCCCAACTTCCCCCAGTCATACCACCTTCAGTCATTTTAGTGAACTCTTACCTCTAAGAATTGAAGCACTTATTACAGAACCACGGACTTGGCGAGAACACCAAGGGGTCTTGCTGGAGTGTGTATAGTTTACAGAAACACATATACACAAAATTTGTGTTTCACTGCTGGGATTTACCAGGAAGGAAGTGTGCCAGCTTGAGGATAGGGAAGCAATCGTTTAGGGAGCATGAAGACAGACAAGTAGTTAAGCATTGGGCAAATTTCAGGGACTACACAGATGATAAGACACAACCTCTGGTCACAAATCGATTTGCTCAAGTCTAGGAGAGGCAATAGTGAATTTCAAAACAACACAGGGGTCTCACCAGGGAGTTATGGGCAAGTAGAGATAGCCCACTGACACAGTGACAAACTTCCTGGAGGTTTCACAGGCCCACTGAGGCTGAGTCTTTAGGGAAGAAGTGAAGCACCAATGAGGTGGATAAGGGTAAAGGATGTCCCCGGAGGAGGGTACTGCCTGGATAAAGGCCTGGGGGTGTGCTAGTGCACAGTGATCAGTCTTTGCCTCATTTCAATTGCATCTTTTGCAGGACTGAAGGCACCATTTCATGTGCTTTGAGATCTTTCCAGGCATAAATATTAAGTGGACTGGGATTACCCAACCCTCAACAGCAGATAAGAGTCTCCCATAGCTTCTATATCAGAATTGTCTAAGGGATCATCACCACAATGCATCCCTGAAACCAACTAATAATGAATGACTGCTTCTCTTAACTTAGGTAAAAATTGAATGTGACGATTTGTGTGTGTATCTATCTCAGGAGGAGAGAAAGAGAGAAACAGATACAATAGCTAGTGAGTGAGATTTATATCATCGTGGCAATAGGTACAATTCTTGAGAGTCCCTGCAATGCCAAAACATCCCATCTGAAAGTGAACAATTCAATCATCAACTGGTTGTTGTGTTTCTATGACGCCAAACATCAGGGTTGTTTCCAACCATTTTTGTGTTAGGAATCACTTAGACAATACACTGAGATGATTCATTTTTCAGCCAGATAGCTTAGTGTCCTGAAAGATACATCCTAATTGTCATTTAATTGGAGACCAATGCTTTAGCATATTGCTGAATGACAAAGGCATGCATTGGAAAGACTGGAGAAAGGAGTTCAAGTATAAAATCTGAACATATAAGTCAAAAAGACCTGAATCCCTTTTTATTCTGTCACATATTTAGCCAGTTTCAAGTCTGCAAAAGTATAATTATTATTCTTACTATTATAAAAGAGTGCAATGTCAGAATTATGATTTGCCTCCCCAAACAATGGGGTTATTTTCAAAATTGATAAAAGACAATAGAATCTTTAAGTCAAATATATCACCATTATCAAGTAGGTGTTTTTTGGTTACATTTGTTGTTACTTGATTTTCATTGGAATCTTAAAAATAACCTAGAACAATTTCACATTCTTCTCTTATTGAAAAAGGAACCTGGCTGAGATATCAACTCCTGGGTATTGAGAGGGAGGTGACTCAAAGACTCAAGAGGTCATCTGATTCCTGAAAGGGGAAGGTGACACCAGAACAAACAAGTAAAATCAGAAAATAGATAAGGCATAATAATAAGCTGGAAAGTATTTAAAAGCAATCAAGTGAAGATGTTGAGAATATTGTACAAAAGAATAATGATATTTGTACAGTAGGTAAAATATAGATTACAATTTATAACAGGATACAGGAAGGAGACAGGAATTGTTTATGGGACCTTGTGACAGAATTTCAACAAATCTCAGTTAAAAGCTTTCTCTTTGCCTTGGCATTGATTCCTGGGCAACTCTGGCAGCTACATCAGATGAAATAAAACGCCCAGGCTGGCAAACATCACAGGGTCCAAGGAACAGAACTTGATGTATCCAGATTCAGCTGTGATATCTATGTTTTGTCCAGCTCGACTACTAAGTCAGAAGCCTCATTGCCTCTCAGCTTGAGACCACTTATCAAGGAGAGGCTTATTTTTGGAAAGTTTCTAGTATTTTACTTTTCTTCTTTAAATATCAAGTGGTTTAAGTGAACTTTAAATTGACCTCTTCACAGTCTCCATCCCAAGGTGATTTTCTTCAATGTACCAGATTAAAAAACACATGTGTAAATGAAGGTAATAATTGAACAATATTATCCCAGAAGCCTTCTGACTGTATGAACCAAACTTGAACTGCAGTTTAATGAATAACAATACTGTACTTACTTCATAAGTTGTTGTGAGGATTAAATGGATTAATAGATATAGAGTACTGAGAACAGCACTTGGCACATAGTAGAGGTTACAACATGTTAGCTGTTGTTATCATCGTTGTTATAACAAGGGAGTTGATAGATAAATGGGATTGCTATGTGTGTCTCCATGCTCCTTAATGCAATTGCCTTAAGTTTTCCTTGCACAATCCTACCCTTACACCCATCCCCTCTTCCTTTCTAGGCTAATCTTCCTTTAGACCCTTGACTCTCTGTCCCTTTTATTAGTGACGACCACTAACATTTATTACATGCTCTCTATGTGCTGGACGCCGAACTAAATATATGACATACTTCTTCTTATTTAATCTCCCCCAAAACTTGTAAGGTAGGCACCATTGTTTTTCTCGTTTTATGTGTGAAGAAATTGAGTGATACAGTTTGGGTCTGTGTCCCTACCCTAATCTCATGTAGAATTGCAATCCCCAGTGCTGGAGGTGAGATCTAGTGGGAGGTGATTGGATCATGGGGGCAGATTTCCCCTTTGGTGCTATTCTCATGATAGTGAATTATCTGAGATCTGGTTGTTTAAAGTGTGTTTCACCCCCGCACCCCCACCTTCTCTCTCTCCCTCCTGCTCTGGCCATGTAAGTAAGAGGTGTCTGCTTCCCCTTTACCTTCTGGCATGATTGTAAGTTTCCTGAGGCCTCGCAGCCATGTTTCCTCTACTTCCTGTAGAACTGTTAGCTAATTAAACCTCTTTTCTTTATAAATTACTCAGTCTCAGGTATTACTTTATAGCAATGCAAGAACGGACTAATACACGGAGCTTTATGAAGATTAATGAATTTGCACAAAGTTGTACCACTCGTTTGAGCTAACTTGGGATTTAATTCCAGGGAGGATAATGCCAGGGCCAGAGTTCTCACCAGCAGCCAGTTCTGTTCCAATTTCCATCCTCATTATCATGGCTAGACTCGGTGATTGACGTGTGCATCTCATCATCACCCTCTGTGTTCCTCATGGACTCAGGTCTTGCTTAATCCCCACTCCCCCGATATCCTCCAGTTCCTACCCTGGCTTTGGGCCCTTGAACTTGAATCCAGTGGCACCTGGCCCAGCCAGCATCCCAGCCTGACTGACCATGATGCTCCCAGTTTCTGTTTCTATTATAAAATCACATATCCCTACAACTTCCAGGAAAAAATAACTCTGTCAAAGTCTTCGAGAACAAGAGAGTGTTTCACTCTAAGGTAGAAAACAGTAGGAAAATCGATCTCATAAAATTCACATATAATTAAGTGATAGACATAATTTTACAGCTCAGTGTATTTTCTTACTGGAAATCATTTTGTATCCTTATGTAATGGACTGAATGTTTGTATTCCACCGTACCCCCAAAATTCATATGTTGAAATCCTAACCCCCAGTGGTGATGGTATTAGGCAGTGGAGCCTTTGGGAAGGAATTAAGTCACAAGGATGGAACCCTTATAAACGGGATTACTGCCTTTATTAAACAGATCCCAGAGATCTTCCTGCTCTCTGCCACGCGAAGTTCCAATAAGAAGAGGGGCCATCTGCAAGCCAGGAAGTGGGCCTCGCCCAACACCTGACACTGCTGGCACCTCAACTTTGGACTTCCAGCCTCCAGAACCATGAGAAATACATGTCTGTTGTTTAAGCCACCCAATCTATGCTAGTTTTGTTGTAGCAGCCCAAACTAAGACATCTTACACAGAGAGAAAATGTCAGTTAACCAAAATTTTTAGGACATGGGGCTCTCTAAGTAAATTGAGATTTTGTTGTTGTTGTTAATTGATTATCAAAAAGTCTTCTTTTTGTCTGCTGCCATTATTATAAAAATTTTTCTTAGATGGATAAATCCATTTTGCCACCTCTGCAATTAAAGTAAACTGAACTTGACTGATCTTTCATTTGATGATAAGAGTCTTACAGTTCCCCAGGGTCCATTTTATGAATATGCCTTTTTTTGATATTTATTATTTTCAACATAGACTACGTAGGACATTAGGGGATATTTCTGATTTTTGTTTTCATGTGCATATATCTAAAGTATTTCCCCCATCAGAGGTGACTCTTCTTAATGTGAACTGAAGAATAAAAGAAGTTCATAGGTGTTGTTGGTGTATCAATCATTGCATTGCTTCACTTCCATTCATCCTTTCACTTTTATCTAGAAACAAGATTCTGCTAACTATTCCCTCCCTTTGTAGCGTTTTCTGTTTTCCCCTCTCTGACTCTCAGGCAGAATTACTTCTCCCTTCTCTCTGTCCTCATAACACCCTATGTAGCAGGTATAACCTTGTCTCATAGTTACTGATCTACAAACCACTTCTCTGCTTGCCTCATTTCTCCTCATTCCCTCCTTTGCCCTGACATCATCCAATGCTTTTAATCCCTAAACACCTTCAGCACCTCCACATATGGTGCCCATAGACTCCACTTTGATATGAATAATATGGTCCCATGAGGCAAGGGGGGTGCTAAGAATGACACCAGAGTTCTAAGGCAGACCCTGCCAATCCTTGCTTAATTGACATCAGCAAAAGTATTAACAGAATGTTAGAGCTGAATGCAATTGAGAGAACTTGAACTCTCTCAGTTTGTACATGACATCCAAGCCCAGGCAGGTGGAGTTTCTCACCCACTGTCACCACACCATGGTTTGAACTCAGGACTTCTAATCTTGAGTCCATCATTCTTTCTATCTCATCTGTCACACTAGGCCTTTCTTTTTCATTTATTTATTTATTGAGACAGACTCTCGCTCTTGAGTCCATCATTCTTTCTATCTCATCTGTCACACTAGGTCTTTCTTTTTCTCTTATTTATGTATTTATTTATTTATTTATTGAGACAGACTCTCACTCTGTCACCCAGGCTGGAGTGCAGTGGAGCAAGCTCGGCTCACAGCAACCTCCTCCTCCCAGGTTCAAACGATACTCCTGCTTCAGCCTCCTGAGTAGCTGGGATTATAGGCAAGTGCCACCACACCCTACTAGTTTTTGTATTTTTAGTAGAGACGGGGTTTCACCGTGTTGGTCAGGCTAGTCTTGAACACTTGACCTTGTGATCTGCCTGCCTCGGCCTCCCAAAGTGCTGGGATTGCAGGTGTGAGCCACTACCCCCAGCCACACTAGGCCTTTCTTATCCAGACATATGTCAACTTTGGGCATAAAATAATATAAGCTGTTAATGATGAAGGCAGGTGCTTTGATAAATGTTGAATGCTAAATACATAAGCTCCAATATTTCATATGTAAACAATACAAGTAGGCCTACAAAAGCATGCTACTCATGACTCAAACCTGTACTGGGAATCTCAGCAGAGAGTAATCTACTATTAATGCTTTTGTGAATTCTGCCAGAATAGTGATGCTCTTGTCATATTCCCAAAACACATTTTGTAAAATTTTATTGTCTCTAAGGTAACACAGAAGAGTGGAGTTTACTGATGTTAACCTAAAGACCAATAACTTTTTCTTCCTGCTATGACATAAAAATGAAATGAAAGAAAAATGCCAAAGCTGGAGTAAAACAATTACAAAAGCACAGGCTGACAAAGAAACTTTTATGCAGTATATTTGTCGGTTAGTCAATTTAAGTGAAACAACAGCAATGTTTCAAATACATATGGAAAAACAAACTAAGCAAACAAATAATACATTACCAGGAATAAGTACTTTAGGAGAGCCAAGGGTGTTCCCCAGCTGCAGGTAAATGTCTAGATTAAAATATGGAGGCTAGAGCTGACTTGTGTAGTCTAGAAGGCACAGAGGGTGTACTAAGCAGTGTTCGAGAAATAAAGCTATGAGTAAAAACATGCTATGTGTCACCTATGTCCTCAAGTCCAAGGACTAAATATGGCGGAACCCTACCAACTGCATGGAAAATGAAGAGTCAGGATGGGAGCAGCATTGTCCCCTCATGAAAGACTAAGATGCCCACCACTTCCTCTTCCTGGGCTCAAAGCACATGGCCTATGGGAGAGATGCCCAAATTCAAAATTATAAATCATGCAAATTTCTGATACTTATATAGCCCAATCCGCAGAAACTCATAAGCTTCCAGGGGCTTCCATGATATCTAAATGAAGTATTTGTATAAACTGAAGAAATTAGTTGCTTTTTTATGCTGGCATTCAATTCCTATACAAGGAGAAAAGGACAGGAATCCATCCTCGGAACCTCTACTGGAGAAATACCTATATCAAAAAAAGAAAAAAAAATTGAATTACATTATTGAACACAAACCAGGTTCCTGGTAGGAGTCTTTTGTCATTAGTGAAAAATCAGTTACCTATTAATATTGTCATTTTCTTTGAATAAAATCTGCTCAAATGGGCTATAGGAAGATATCCTTAATTTGCTTCCCTGGTTGGTGGCCGCCTGAGGAACGAAAGTGGAACTGCTGCTCCCAGGAAATTAAGAGAGGCGGTGTCAGGGAGCTCAGTAGGAAGCTGATTTGAGACTGAAGTAATTGCCAAGATGATTAATTATTCCTTTGAGTTGTACACAAGTGTTCCTTTCTCACCTGCTCACTGGCAGGCTGACTTCAGAAGAGGAACTTGCCCACACTGGTTGGTCCAGCTGCCCAGGCTCAGTTGCTCACACAGCCTCATTTTCCCCTGCAGAGCAGTGGCCTGGGGATGTGAGACTTTCTCTTGCCTCCGGAGAAATGCTTGCCATGTCATCTTGCCACAACTCGGACCATCTTTTTCTAAGAGATTAATGTTTCTAAAAGAAACATTTTCTAAGAGAGTAATTCCTCCATACGTCCAAGATCTTTGTGAGAATATTTGCATTCAGGATGGGTCTTTTGCTATTAGGAAAGAGAGGCAGGGAGGGCATGAGCCTTAACCATAGTACTTGCTTTGAATTAAGGGTTTATCAATGTAACTGGATGGGATTCTCACCAATGCCCTGTCAAATTGGTTTAACTTTCCACATTCTACAAATAAAAGGAGCCGAGGTTAGCAAAGTAAGAATCTGCACTCACACTTTGGGAGGCCAAAGCAGCTGGATCACCTGAAGTCAGGAATTCGAGACCAGCCTGACCAGCATAGTGAAACTTCATCTCTACTAAAAATACAAAAATTAGCTGGGCGTGGTGGTGGGCGCCTGTAATCCCAGCTACTGGGGAGGCTGAAGTGGGATAATTGCTTGAACTGGGGAGGCAGGTTGCAGTGAGCCCAGATCATGCCATTGCACTCTAGCCTGAACGACAGCGCAAGACTCCGTCTAAAAAAAAAAAAAAAAATCTGAGCTCGTACAACTAGGAGGAAGTGAGGCCAGAACTTACGTCTCCCTGACCCCAGAACACATCACCATTGCATTCTATGAGGTCCCCTCCCTAATTAAGTCACATTTCAACACAGAAGTGCCTTATAATGAAGTCGACACACATGATCTTTTCCCAGAAAAAACAATGGAGAATCAAAAGAGGTAGAATGAGCACAAAGGTGTGTTTGGAAAATATTTATCAATTTTTTGATAGAAGAAATCGAAGGTTCTTGGTAGTTGTTTCCATTACATAATCCATAAAGGCTTTTTTTTTTTTTTTTTTTTCTGAGACAAGGTCTCATTCTTTGGCTCAGGCTGGAGTGCATCGGTACTATCAGAGCCCGCTGCAACTTCCAACTCCTGGGCTCAGGAGACCTTCCCACCTCAGCTTCCTAAGTAGCGAGAACTATAGGCGTGCACCACCATGCCTAGCTATTTTTTTTGTAGTGACAGGATTTCATTATGTTTCACAGGCTGGTCTCGAACTCCTGGGTTCAAGTGATGTGTCCACCTAGGCCTCCCAACGGGCTGGGATTACAGATGTGAGCCACCACATCCAGCCCCTAAAGGGTCATTTAAGAAGACAGATCAATTAAGATATGATAAGAGTGTAGTAGTTAAGAGCCTTGTTCTTCAAAACACCTTGCCTGGGTTTGCAGTCCCAGGTCTAACAGTTGCTATGTGAGAAGCCCTGAGAAATAGATTGAAATACTGTTTCCTTCAGTTTTCTCAGCTGGGAAATGGGTATGTTAAATAATACTGTTAAATAAAACTGACAGGAGACCATCATTTTGGACTGATGTCCTGCCTCAAGACCAACAGACCAAACCGAAATGCAGTTACTCACGCTGAAGACCCATGTCACCAAGCCAAAATGAAGTTGTTTATCTGATTCCACATGACATCAGGAGAGAAAGAGGTGGTAGCCAAATCCCCAGACCAGTTTTAGCCGGCACAGTAAAAAAATCCCCTCTGATATATCCTTTACATGAAACGTAACCTTGAAAAGACCAATCTGCTTTTTGTTCTCTGTTTCTGCTCTCTTCAGCCCTTTTCTGGTTATAAAACCAACTGTCTCTGCTCAGTTCATCAGGACACTCATTCTATTTTATAGATTAAGGTGTTGCCTTATTCTAGAATCACAAATAACAGCCAATGAAGATCTCTAAACTAAATTTGTTATAATTTTGTCTTTTGACAGTTCTTATCTCATAAAAGTGTTATGAGGATTAAATGATACACACGCAAGGCTTAGAACTGTGCCTGATACATAGCAACCACTCTATACATATCAGCTGTTTTTATCATCATAGCAGTAGTAAAAATGAATACTCAAACTAAGGGCATAAAAATAAACTTTTGGCTAAAAAATCAGGGACAGGAAAAAAAAAAGAACCGAAAAATCAGGGCAGGAAAAAAAATAATTGATTCAACTGCAATTTAAGTAAAGATCTGCAAGTTTGAGTTGGCCATTAGCTAAATATGAGCCAAAAGTCTGATGTAATTATTTTAAAAAGTAGTGATGACAATAAGAAGGCACATGGATAGAAGCAGAGAGCCTTGTGAGTCTTCTGTCTTCTGCTCCTGTTGATCAGCCTTGAGCTTCAGATGGTTTCATTTCTGGGCACAGTACTCTGAGTACGAAATTAATAACCTTAAATGAGAATGTCCAGAGGAGAGAGAGCAAGAGGATAAAAGGTCTGGCAGCCGCCCCGTTTAAGGAGTACTTGATGAACACAGGGAGGTTGAATTTAGAGACACGGCGAAAAGAAAAATCTTGACTCACTGTTGAAGAGTGTGTTTTACCCACTACAGCTGTCCAGCTATGAAACAGGGTGTTCTAGATGCTCTCGAGCCCCCATCTCTGAGACTATACTTGAAGAAGTTGAAACAGAACTTGCCCCATAGATTTTGCCAAGATTGTTGATGAAAACCTGAATTGCATAAACTGTTTGAACCGACTCACCACCCCTGATATTTTCTGATTCTATGACAAAAAGAGATAAACCTGGAGGCTGAGGCAAGTGGATCATTTGAGGTCCGGAGTTCAAGACCAGCCTGGCCAACACACTGAAACCCTGTCTCTACTGAAAATACAAAAAATTAGCCAGGCATGGTGGTACACGCCTGTAATCTCAGCTACTCTGGGGGCTGAGGCAGGAGAATTGCTTGAACCCAGGAGATGGAGGTTGCAGTGAGCTGAGATCACACCACTGCACTCCAGCCTGGGCAACAGAGTGAGACTCTGTCTCCAAAAAAAAAAAAAAAAAAAAAGATAAACCTTTCCGTAGCCACCTGCATCCGGTAACCAGCCTACACTTTTACAGCAGACACACCGTATTAAACCAGTAGTCTCCGTGCCTTCTGATTTCGGTGAGAACAGAGTTACCCCCACCAGTCAGTATGCTGATCACCAGGATACCCATGGACTTCCGCTTCTTTCCATTGAGCTGGACGCTTGCCAAGAACCAGGTGTATTTGTCCCCATTTCTACTTAAACTGGTTGCATCTGTTACTGTAATTGCTTAGTTTCATTAAACATTATGTAAACTGGTGAAATATTAGTGTTAGAAGAAAGCAAGATGTTGTGTCTATGAAAACTAAGTTGAATGCTTTGGAAAGATTTGATGAAAGCGATTTGCTAAAAAGTAATTGCTGTTAAATTAGGTGTGAGTTAGACAAATGTATAAGATTGGGAAAGATCATTAAAATTTAGATGGATTCTCTTTTAAGATTGCTCTGCAAGTCTTTAAGTTCCTGCTCCACTTTGTA
The DNA here is from genome assembly GCF_003255815.1 of Theropithecus gelada. Lineage (NCBI taxonomy): Eukaryota > Metazoa > Chordata > Mammalia > Primates > Cercopithecidae > Theropithecus > Theropithecus gelada. The sequence goes on from NC_037675.1 coordinate 13,287,482, forward strand.
GAAACTGAAAATCGTGGATGCTGCTTAATGGATGTGATTTATGCAGAATGACGATGCAGAACTCTGATCAGCAGGCCTGTATGCAGACAGAAAGCCTTGGCCCTCTGTCAAAGGACTGACAAGTTAGAGATCAAATTTTATATGTTTCAAGTTAAAAAGTTTAATATATGACATTTCTTTTTTATGAGTCTTTATTGTGATTGGATTTTTAAATTTTTCACTGACCATCTACCAGCCATAATTCCATAGACAAAAAGGCTGCTATTGTTCAGTAAAATGACAGCCAAGTGACTAGAAGGTGGATTCTGCTGTAACTGTTAGAATGACTGGCATGGAAGACTGTGACTCTAGAAATCCAGGGTGGACAAAGGCTGGGACAGGGCATTTCTGTTCTGGAGATATATAGTGTGGTGAGTAGTGCTGAGCAAGATGAAGCAGGCAACCAGGAAGGCTGGAGGGCATCGGTCAAAGAAGCAAGTTTAAGATTCATTCCATGAGATGAGAGGTGAGTACGGTGAAGTCACTACCAAATACTAGATGCCCTCATCAAATAAGCAGTGGAAGTTTCTGAAATGTACTTGAGAAATAGCCAAAATCAGGCCCTGGGCCAAGCAAGGGAGGGAAAAGAGAGAGATATGCAAAGTGCAGACACTCAATGGCTTTATCCAAATCCGTAAGACGGTGCAAGTCTGACCCTCACCACTTCAAATAGAGTGCTGGTGTCTCAGAAGTATCCTAAAGAGCCTGTCTGTAGGACCAGTTCTTTGTCTTGATATAGAAATAACATTTGATAAAGAGGCAGCAGAACTGAGTGGCATGGGTTCCACGGTCCGGCATTGCCAAGATCTCAAACAGATTTCCCGATGAGACTCCTAATCTCACCGCTTCTCCCCACTCCCAATGGTGAAATGCCATGTCCTCATCTTCCTTCAGCAGAAGTCCTAGGAATAAACAGGACAACTTATGTAAAAATGTATGAAAAATGCACTTTGGATGCAGTAAATAGATGTAAGCTTTTACTATTGTTTGCAAAGATTTGGTGCTGGACCCTTCATTTTGCAATTCACTTCAAATAGCATTGCCTGCCCGGTATGGAAAATGTAAACTAAGATGGAGTACAAGCTGGCAATGAGAAGATTCCAAATTATTTTTAAAAGTACTGATGTTACTGTGAACTTGATCATTGCCATTTCAGAACTAGTTAAACATACACTTAATGCTTCCAAACCACAGGGCTAGGTTTTTGTTTTGTTTTTTTTCGTTGACTATTCTTTTGCCAGTTCTTTTGATTTAATTAAAATATTTCTATTTTGTCACAAGGGTAAATATACTGCAAGATGTACTGCAAATTGAATAAAATAGATGGAAGAATGAGGCAGATCTGGGATTCCGATCTCAGCTCCAACATTATTAGCTGTGAGAGCCTGAGCAAGTAAGTTTTCTACCTAAATGATCCCTGGTTTCTTTGCTTCTAAAAGAGGTCATAACAAAGCTAACCTCAAAGGATTTTATGAAGATTAAATAGGCTCATCAAAATATATGTAATTTGCCAAGTATGATTCTGTGCAAAAAATAAATAGGCATTAAAAATTAGTAATATCAGTATTATTCAATTTACAAATGAGTGTTTATATACTGGGTGTAAGAAAACAGGATTATCCTTCCAAATTAAATTATGAGGGAATTAGTCACTTTATGAAATGCATTTTTATTTTCCATAGGAATTCATTGTTTGATGGCTCGTTCTAATGTATAGCTTTTCTATAGCACTTCAAATATCATTTGACTTACAATTATCAGATAAACACCAATTATATATAATAATATATGGCATAACAATAATATATGGCATATATATATAAAATATATGGCATATCAGATAAACACCAATTATGTATAATAATATATGGCATATTTTCACACATAACCTTAAAGAAGGTATGTGTGAAACTCAACATCAATATCTCATAGCAAATCATGTTGAGGCTGAGATTGGAATCCCAGATCTGCCTTAGACTTCCACCTATTTTATTTCAACCTTCTGTCATTGGAAGGCAGGTGTACTTTACTCAAAAGTTCAGACTCTAGAGGAGGGCCACAAGGATAAACACTGATAATGGAACCAGCTCGGCTTGCAAGACAGGTTCAACGTTAATGGTGAAATGGTGTGATGCAGATGTTTAATGATTTGTTCAATCATTCACACATGGTTATTTAGCATGTACTATGTGTCAGGCACTCTCGTAAGTGCTGGAAATGAAGCTAAGAATGAAGCAGTTACAGTGCCTGCCCTCACAGTGTTCTTTTCCAGCTGTGGAACGACATGCAACAAGCACATAAATATATACATAAGTGCGGGCCGTGATAAGTGTTACGAAGAAGATAAAATAGAGCATTGAGAAAGAGAGTGACTTGGGGCTTAAGGAGGAGAGTGGGAGATCAGGCACAGCCTCTCCTAGAAATGACTTATGAGTCAAAGCCTGAATGATGAGAAAGAACTTGCCATGGAACGATTTGGGGGAAGGGTGCTCCAAACCAAGGGAAAGGTATTCAAAGAGCCCACAGCGAGACAAAGTGAGGTGGAATGAAAGCCAGTTTGGTTGGAGCAAAATAATGAAGGGGGAGTGATAGGAGTTGAGGTCACAGAGCTAGGTCAGGACCCAGTCCTATAGCCACAGTCCTGTAGCTTCAGTAGGGGTTCCCAGTGAGCACTCAATCGGACCTTTAAGGAAGATGTGGGGTCTGAGTTTGCTTGAGGAAAAAATAGTGGAGAAGGAGGAGCAATATATCCAAAGACACAGAAATAGTAAAACTGTGGCCACTTCATGGCAAAGTGAGCCGTGGATTTGACTGGCCTGAAGGGCAGAGAGATAAAACATAGACATAGATTAGGGTAGAAGTAAGGGGAATTCAAAACTGACAGAAATGTGGCCTCACAAAGCAGGGCATGAGACTGACTCAAGGTTCATGAGCAGAAGGGTATGTGATAAAACTGCTATTAATGCAGGAAGAGCTCAGCTGGCAGAACAGGTGCAACAGAGAGGGTGGGAGACTGAAGTCAGGTGGGTCAGCAAAGATGAGCCTGAGTCAGTGATCTTGAATTTGAGTGGATATACAAACCCCTAGAAAGACTTGTTAAAATTCACAGAGTGCTGGCTGTTGTCCCAAGAACTTCTGAGTCAGTAGATATGAGGCGGGGCCTGAGAATGTGCATTTCTAACAAGTTACTGGAGAATGCTGATGCAGCTGGTGTGAGCGCTACACTTTGAGGACCACTGCCCTTAGCAACCCTGGCAAGAAACAGCAGAGACCAGTGGAAGAGAGAGGATGCAGGGTTAGGAGACCAGGCTTCGGAGCCTGGCATTGCTACAAGAAGCTGTGTAGACCTGGGCAAGTCACCTCACTTCCCTGAGCTTCAGCGTTCTCATCAGTAAATGGAAATGATACTAACTGTATCCGAAGATTTCTGTGGAGTTAAACTGAAATAATGTATTTAAGACATGTAGTAGAGTGTGTCTGACAGAATAAATGCTTTTATTTGAGTTGAATCTGAAATGATGAAAATTTGGACTATATAAAAAATGGAAAGGAAGAGATATATTTAAGAGAAAAGGGAGACATTTCATGCGAGGTTGTTTTGTTTGTTTGTTAAATCTGTGGCCTCCTTTCGCGTGGTATTTGCCAGCTGGAGAGCATAGGAGTGTATTTGCAAGTTAATGCTGCATTTAAGTCCTAAGTGGAAATTGGGTCATGAAAACAGCTAATAATTTCATAAATAATGACAAAATTCTCTAGTTCATCATACATAATAGCTCTCAAATATTATAAATGTATCAGTGAGAAGACACGCATTATGTGTTTAAAAGATATTTGAAATCATTCTTGATGTTTCATAGTGGTGAAATATTTGAATCAGAATTTATGCCTTAGGTTTCTGAGGAATGGTACTTGTTCAGTTGATAATTCTACAGGGAAAATCTTGGCTTCACATCTTGTTTCTGCTTCCCGTGACCTTACCTAGCAAAAGATAGAAAGAATGCTCCATAATTTTAAAAGTCTATATTTAATAACAAAAAAAAACTCTTTATGAGCTAGGCCATTTTCTATGTATGTTCAATAATTAGTTCTTTAATCTTCATGAGTTGGAAATCATTATCACCCACATGTAATAGATTGGGAAACTGAGGCACAGACCTGAAGTGATTTGCCCAAGATTATAAAGCATATAACAAACACAGTCAAAGTGTGAACCTTTACTGTCAGCTCCAATATCTGAACCCTTCCATCTTAGGCTGTCTTTCTCTATTCTGCTGGGATCTTCAATGTAGGAACTCGTATTTTCCTGGTCTCTTTAGATGAGCCCTTAAAACTTCAGAAGGTAGGAGATAAGAGTGTAGAAAGATAACACAAATTAGTGAAGAAAATTCCAAAAAAGGCAGGGAGAGTAAACACTATACTGAAATTTTTAAAAAACGACCCATCTATGTGGAAAGCTGCTGCTCTTCTCTAGGTAGATGTCTACTAGAATGAAAGCCCCATAAAGAGGAAATTTTTGCTTTCAGTGATTTTTCCCCACTCCCCCGCTGATTAATGCCTAGCACCTAGAACACAGTTCCTGGAAAACAGCATGTGTTCAAGAAATATTTGTTGAATAAATAAATGCAGACTGTAAGAATGTTAACCAAGCATAGCCAGGATCTCAATATTTTGTTTTTAAAAGAAAAGCTGGATATCCAAAATTTGTATGCAATTTTCAGATTCATATGTTAGTTCATTTTTCAAAAAAGCTATGTGCGTGAGTAATAACATGCCTATAAGCTGGGTTTGACCAGTGGGGAAGATTTGGCCCTTGGACAGCTAATTTGAGACCCTACTCCTGTAGTAAAAAGCCATTTACTATGTGTGAATAGTAGACACTTAGAAAGATGGTATGTTGATTCAGGCATTCTTATAGAATTAGATTTAGCATTTGAAAAAAACTCTGGATACAATTAAAAACTCCATGCAGAGAGCATGATTGGGTAGAATAAAATTTCTAAGTTGTGTTGCTGCATTTGCAAGTTATAATTTCAGTTATTGTACAGCTCTGCTTAACTTTAATTTGTTTGGCATAGAAAAATACTTCCATGTCTTTGATTATATAAAGTAGTTTAGAAGATGCATTTAAGAAGTACTAATATGCCTTGAGCTGTATCATCCTGTTTTTAATTTCGAATGCCAGTAGCATGTGGGAAGGAAGCCAGTTTCTACCTGAAACACCAAGTCTGAGAAGCAAAAGAAAAACGTTTTGTGTAATTTATCACCTTAATCCAACCAGCAGGATAGATCATTGTCTTGACTATTTTTCTAGGTCAAGTATTTTGACAAGGTCCATATCCTTGAGCTCTAAAGTTGTAGAGGAACAAAAGAAAAAATAACACCCTAGAAGCTATGGTTCCACCCCTTATAAATGTAACGTGAATTAACTAACAAGCTAAATTTAGCATGAAGTGGGCAAAAGAACACCTGACTTCAGAAAGATGTCTAGGAGAATAGAGAGAGAAGATACTCTCTTAGTGATATTTGTAACTTGAGTTGAAATATTTGCAAAATAAATAAGAGATGCAAATCATGGCAAAGACTGGAAGTTCTGTCAAACAGAAGCCAGGTAGAGAAATTTTCCAGGGATCTGAAGGTGATCTTCTTTAGCTGAGCGAAATCCTTGTGTGACCTGACGATTTCCCATCATTGCTGAGGGCTTGGTTCATAGGTACCAAACTTACTCCTTGTGCTTTATTGGTTTTGGCTCCTGATGACCTCTTCTAGTAGAGCAGCCTTTAAAGTCCTGGAAGCCTCATCATCATCATTCACTTTGAGATGAGATTTTTTTTTAAAAGAAGAGTTCAGCACAAAGAAAAGAGGTTGTTCCTAGCAACTCCACCAATGCAGCCCAAGTGAAAGACCCAAATGATCCAATAAAATGCTTAAAGAGAAATGAATATCAGAAGCAAGAATTATAAGACGCATATTAACTGATGCCTGATTACTTGAAATTAGCATATTGGGCCTTAGAATAAAAACGCTCAAGTTCTACTCTGGATTTTGTTAACTATTCTTAGCTCACTGCTTACCTTTCATTTCCTGTAAAATCAGAATGATAATTATTTTTACTTCTAGTGTTATCATAAGTACTAAATAAGATAATGCAAGGCAAGTACCTACACAGGATGTTCACTCATTAGTTTATGTATTATCGTTATTACCTTACCAGGTCAGGAAATGGATCAATAAATTCCTGCAAATTTAAAAAGAAAACACAACAAATTATCCAGATCTATTATCCAGGGCCACCATGTTGAACACTACCTACATACAACTTCACACTGCACCATCCATATAAACCAGGACTTGAATGGCACCCCCTGGAGGTGTGCATCATGGCAGGCCATCATCTACTCGGATTAAGAACATAGAAAAGTATATAGGCTCATTGAACCACCAGAGAGCACTGAAAACTAGTTTGTGGCTGTAGGTATGACTAAGGGGTTTGTGCCAACGAAGGGGCTACGAATCTTAACATTTCACCTAGAATAGAAAGTTGCTTTAAATTTTTAATATGACCTTTGCCCTGAAGAAAGATCACTGTTTTGATTCTATTCTTAGAGAATATTTGATTATTTGGGGGAATAGAAGGTAAGGAAAGGAGAAGCCAAGTGGCTTTGCCTCCTAGGGTTGCTTGTGAGGACTGGATTCTTGGCACACAGCACAGCTCATCATTAGTGCTCTGTGAGTATTAGCTATCAAAATTGAGATTAGCATGATTTTTTGCCCATTCCAGAAAATGTTAAGGAAAATAAATTGGACGTCATCCAGGTATCAAAATCAAACAGAGTGTTCTTTTGAATCAAACAAAAATAAGTTTTTATGTTCTCATCTAGATTCTCATCTAAATAAGTATCGCATCTCCTCCTCCTCCTTCTTGTACCTTCTTGCTATCTCTTTCCACCACTGCAATCTCTGCCCCATACACACTCCCTCACATCCAGATGAAAAGATATCATTGCAAATACATAGGAAAAGGTAAAACTCATCACCTCAATGGCTAAGGGTGTGCATGCACCATGTTGGGCTTCACGTGTCTCATCGGTAGGTTATGTGTTCAATTGAAATAATCATTCATTCAATTACTTACTTATTGGACAAACATTTTTAAGTGCTTACTATATGTCATGCTAGACTCTGAGGATGTGAGGAAAAGTAAGACAGTCTTATCCTTAAAAATCTCTTATTAAATGAATCAGTTTATATAATAACTCTATATTTTCTCAGTTGAAATACATCAACAGCATTCTAAAAGGAAGATGCAGTGTGTCAACATACTGGTATCAAAGTAGAACAATAGTAACTTGTGGTTTAGTTTTTTCTTATATAAGCACACCTATTGTGTCTCTCTCAAACACTCTGATTAAAGCATATATCTCTTCCTTCAATGTTGGCTTCAGTCTTCCCTATCGATTGTGTAGACTCGGTCTTTTCTAGAATGTTGTTCAGCCAAAACTCCTATTAAGAGAACTGCCAAAAAGAAAGCTAGCATTTCAGAAATTTAAATATAGTGACTCATTAAGACTGGAGAGTTATATAAGACTTTTCTTCCTACTTGAAAAGGTAAGGTTTGGTTTCAAAGTGAAAGGTGATGATCTCACAACACAGCCAATTCAATTTATCAGGCATTGATTGCAGCCTATTCTGTGCGAGACTGTATTGATGTTGTGGGCATGAAAGTGACTAGGACCTGCCATTTTAGCTTGGAGGTTCATTAACTTGTGGATGTAGGACATGATTTCTAAGGATGTCCTAAAGGTGCTAGTAAATATGGCTATAACATGGTTCAGTTACTGGGAGAGCTGGGAAAGAAGAGGTTACATTTAGCACAAACTAATGTACATATTCACAGGTAGGTAAGTATTAGAGTGTGTCTCCTATTTCTACCTTCCGCATATGCTTTCTCTAAAATGGACTTCATTCCTCATATGTTTAGTCAAGAACATGAGAAAAAAGTGATAAATCTTGATATTTGGCTGTGTAGTCACCACCACTCACATGATACAGAATGTTGCATCACCTCAAAATGTTTCCATGTACCTGTTTGCAGTCAACACCCTTTCTCCATCCCCTGGCTCTTGACAACTGCTTTCTCACACTATCATTTTGCCTTTTCCAGAATTTCAAGTAAATGGAATTATATGTAGTGTTTTATTTTTGGCTTTTTTCACTTAACATAATGCTTCTGAGTTTTATCCATAAGCAAATGTCAGTAGTTTGGATTATTTTATTGATGAGTAGTATTCTGGTGTATAGATACAAGATTAGTTAGTCCAATCACCAGATGGTAAAGATTTGGTTACCTTCCAGTTTTAGGCTATTGAGAATAAGTTGTTATAAATATTTAATTCATACGCATAACTTTGTGTGGTCATATGTTTCTATTTCTCTTGGGTATATGTCTAGGACTAAGATTGATAGGTCATATGGCAAGGTCATGTTTAACTCTTTCTTTCTTTTTTCTTTTCTTTTTTTTTTTTTTTTTTTGAGATGGAATTTTGCTCTCGTTGCCCAGGCTGGAGTGCAATAGCACCATCACCACAACCTCTGCCTCCTGGGTTCAAGCGATTCTCTTGCCTCAGCCTCCTGAGTAGCTGGGATTACAGACATGCGCCACCACGCTCTGATAAATTAAGTAACTTGTCAAAATTACGGTGTTGCTAATTTTGTATGTTTAGTAGAGACGGGGGTTTCTCCGTGTTGGTCAGGCTGGTCTTGAACTCTCGACCTCAGGTGATCCACCCGCCTCAGCCTCCCAAAGTGCTGGGATTACACGCATGAGCCACCGCACCCAGCCATGTTTAACTGTTTGAGAAACTGCCAAACTGTTTCACAAAGTGGTTGTACCATTTTATATTTTCACCAGCAAGGTCTGAGCATTTTTCTGCTCCTCCTTGTCATCAGCAACATTTCATATTGTCAGTCTTTTATTTTAGCCATTCCATTACATGTATACCAGCATCTCACGATAGTTTTAATCATGTTTCTAGTAAATGATTTGTAACACCTGTATGTATTCTTTGATGGAGCGTCTGTTCAATTATCTTCTTCATTATTAAAATTGGGTTTTTTATTTTTGTATTGTTTAGTTTTATATATTCTGGAAACAAGACCATTATCAAATATATATTTTTCAAATATTTTCCTTGGTAACAGCATTCATAGCAGCATGCCTTAAGGTGGGACTTAGAGAATAATGGTTCTTCAATACGCATGAAAGCAATTCCTGTGAGATCACTTAATGTTTGTTTCCCTGGTCAAACATGCTCCATGTGGGTAGAGTCAGAGTCTGCATTATGCACTGCTGGGTATTCAAAGCCTAGCACACTGTCTGACACATTAGTGAAATTCAATACTTATTCAATAAATGATTAAGTGAATAAGTAAACAAATGATTTGCAAGCACCCAATGCAACTTATATTAATGAGAAGCAAAAGAGCTTTAGGAGGAGGAGGAGATGAATGTAGAAAGCCAGACTGGGATCTGACTGTGGGAGGCACTGAAAGCCAGTTCATGGAGATGGGCTGGGGTTTTATTTGTTAAGCGAATGAATGGTCTTAAGACAGGCTGAGTTGGACTGTCTGTGCTAAGGCTGTCTGATGGATGCATTTGAGAAGATAAAGCTTGCAAGCTGAGAAACTGTAGCAAGTTTTTGATAGTCAAAGGGAGAGGTGATGAAAGTTGGATCTAAGAAAATATAATAATGTTATAGATGGCATAGTGGAATTATCTGTAGAATTGAGAAACTCATTGAATTGGAAGAGGAAGGAGAATATCTGAGATAGAATACAGCAAAGAGTTTTAAAACAAATGTATACAAATCAGTTCATGCAAGACACTTACTAATGAATGAACTGTGCCCCCAAAATTCATCTGTTGAAGCCCTAAACCCCAGTGTCACTATATATGGATAGTCTAAAAGAAGAGAAGTAATTAATGCTAAATGAAGTCATAAGGTGAGGCGCTGATAGGATAGGATCAGTGTCCTTGTAAGAGACACTTGCTTTCTCTCCACCACATGAGGACGTAACGAGAAGGCAGTTGTCTGGAAGCCAGGAAGAGAGCCCACACCAGAGACTGAATCAGTAGAGCATCCTGATATAGAACTTTCTAGCCTACAGAGCTAAGAGAAAATCAGTTTCTGTTGTTTAAACCACACAGTCTGTGGTGTTTTGTTATGGCAGCCTTCACAGACTAAAAGAACCCCAGAGAAATTCTTTAGGAGTCTCACTTCTATAGAACTAGTTAAACAATAGTGTATACATTTTAGAATTAAGCTGGAAAAGGTCCAGATAAAAATCCTTGTTCTTGTAATTAAAAGATGTGTGAATTTTGGCAAGTTACTTAATTTATCAGAGGTAAAATTTCTCTACCTGTGCAAATACAAATATGCCTTCTTAAGATTGGTGGTGATAATTTTTAAAAGTTGTGTTTTGTACATCTAGCCTAGCACCTGGCATGAGTTGCTATTCATTAGGAAATGTGAAATCTTTTCCTTGTCCTAACACCACAGCAATGTATCTAGACTAAATTCTGTCCCACTACTTCCTGAATGCTCTTGAAATGACTAGGCAGAGAAAGATTATGGGCACCATCATGTTTATTTTAGATAATATTTCCCAGAGGTAACACTGCTGGGTAGAAATATTAGTCTAACCTTTAGACCTCTTGCCCATTTAGCTCCAAGTTATAAAATGGCTCACTTAATTTTGAACTTAAAACTTCCAGAAACGATGTCCAGCTCTACTCTCTTTCATAGGAGACTAACACAACTTCATTTATTTCATCTTCAAAAAAATTCTGTGAGACACTTATATCTTCTCCAATGTATGAGTGGGGAAAATGAGGCTGGGAGTGGCTAGGGGACTTTCTCAATGTCACAGAGCTAGCAAATGGCCTCATAGAGATAAAAGTCAAGTTGGCTTGAAGGTGAAGTCCCTACTCCTTCCCCAACACCGCACTGTCCGCTATAAAACTTGAAGGGTGTTTTGGGACATAGCTGGAGAAGGAGGGAAATGTTTTCATGAGCCAGACTGATGATTGTGTTCAGCACATTTCCTAAGGTGGATTTTCTGCTCTGTGTCTGCCTTTCATTCAGCAGCATGTTGTGAAACAGCCACAATTTAGCCCCAGGTGCTCTTGGCTGAGAATGAGTTCTTAGAAAGCTGGCATGGATGTTTTTTTCCTGTCCCACACTTACAGTAATTACAAATAAGGGGTACTCTATGTGGTTGCTCCTACCCTATAATTTTGTTTTCAGTTGCCAAGATTAGTAAATTTGAGGTACAATCACTGGTTTGGATTGCAAACCTAAAGTTATTTTTGCTGTGACTTCTCTGAGGTTACAAGTAAATTTTAAAATGTTTGTTGTTGCTATAGATCAGTTTCAGAATTTGCTAGCTTAACTTCATCTTTCTTCTCTCTCTTAGTGTATTTCTGGAGTCTGTTGCAGAATATCATTTTTGTTTTTTCTCTCTTTCTCTTTTTTCTTTTCTAAAATCAAGCTGAACTGAATTATATGAAGACTTAAGAGCCAATGCTTGTGAAAAATTTATAGTATAATTATCTTAAAAGTTGACCCAAAAAAGCTATGCCAGCATTCACTGAAATATATATGTTTGGGGTAGAAAATATTAATATTTTTGTGGAGATAATCTATAAAGCTAGATGACATATGGAGGTAATAAAACAAAAATATATTAGTGAGATTTGAAATGCAAACTTTGAAATTGAAGATATATGCCATTCAATCCCTATTAAATGAATTTGCAAGGTCAATCCTTGAACTATCATGTATTTATGCAGTTCTAATGAAGCATCATGTATTTAGCTCTGTTCTGTCAGAGAGCGCAGACCAGTAGCATGTAGCAGAACCTCAAGGCCTATGAGGATAAGAAGGTGGCTAACTTAGTTTATTCTTGCAGGTCTTGAGATCTTGACTACTATGAGAAGATGCTTAGGAAATGTTTGTTAAATGAAAATCAGCTTGGTTGTAAATATAAAAATCACATGCATGAAGCAATTGGGGACTTTGTAGTATGAATATATTTACAGGTTGCAAGGAAGAGAAGACTCAACAAAATGAGTTTGTAAAAGTAAAGAGAATGTATTGATTCACAAAAGAGAAGAATTCAAGGGCATTGTTGGCCTCAGGTAAGCAACAAGCCTCAGCAGGGACTCAATTTCTTTTTCCCCAGTCTTCCTTCCATGATCTTGCCCAATTCTTAGCTCTTGATTGTTGGTGGGCACATGGCGCCAGCAACTCCTGGGATTACATGTGTTCAGTTTTCATGGTCAGTGATACACAAAAGGTCTACTCCTCTGAGAACTCAAAAGAAAACCCCTAGGATTGAGAAGCGTTGACACAAATTTTGTGATGGACCCATTTCTGTGGCCCTGCTGATAAAATGGATAAAACAGTGTAACTGGCTTAGCCCACATCAATTGTCTGCTACAATTCTTGGATCAGATTGTGACATCTACTCCGCTAGAGTGAGAAAATGGCAGGTCCCTTGAACAATCAGGGTGCAGCTGTTGCAGGAAGGAGAATGAATATTGGATGAGAAATATAATAAAAGTCAAAGGACGTGCCCCATATATGCTGAGTTCTATAAGCCTTCAAGGAAGGGAAGATCAACCAGGCCAGATGTGGTCAAAGAAGACTTCACAGAGAGGCCACATCTGGAGGGTAGATGGTATTTATTTAATCTTACAATAAAGATATGAGTTATTTTGTAAGAACTTTATAAGAAACTTGGAAAATAGGCCAGGCTTGGTGGCTCACGCCTGTAATCCCAGCACTTTGGGAGGCCAAGGTAGGTGGATCACGAGGTTAGGAGATTGAGACCATCCTGGCTAACATGGTGAAACCCTGTCTCTACTAAAAATACTATATATATATACACATAGCCGGGCATGGTGGTGGGCGCCTGTAGTCCCAGCTACTCGGGAGGCTGAGGCAGGAGAATGGCATGAACCCAGGAGGCGGAGCTTACAGTGAGCTGAGATCACGCCACTGCACCCCAGCCTGGGTGACAGAGTGAGACTCTGTCTAAAAAAAAAAAGAAAGAAAGAAAGAAAGAAACAAACAAACAAACAAACAAACAAACAAAAACCCTTGGACTTTCAGTGTGTCTCTCCCTGAAGCTCAACATGCCCCATAACCTTGACTCTCCAATGAGTCTCCTTCTTCACAGCCACTGTTTTCTTCACTGAAGGCCTTGCATGAGTGGTGAAGAAAGAAGACTGATCATCCCCCGATCCCTACACTATCTTCCAGAAAAGTGGATTCCAGTCTGGCAACTAAAGAGATGGCAGAATCCACTGTTAAGACTCTTCAGAGCCAGAAACAGCAAGACATCAAGGAGACCTAGATATTAGCACCATCTTCCTCACTATCTATACAACCCTGTAAAAAATGCACTTCACTTATTTGACCTTTGGTTTCCTCAACTGCCACACAAAGGGTGGAGTACATGACCCTGTGAGTTTCTACTGGCTTTTAGAAATTAAGAGCAGGTGAGTGTAAGAATTGCAACCTCAGTGCCTTGCAGAGGAGTACTCCTGAACATTATCTTACATAGGTGTCTTTGAGTCAGTCTGGTATTGTGGCATCACAGCTTGGGTAGAAATCCTGGTTCTCTCACTGAGGAGCAGTGGAAATTTCAACAAATTTATTAATTTCCCAGAGCTTCTGTTTTCTCATCAGTGACAGGGGCATCCTAACATCCCCACAGCATCTCAAAGGGACTATGAGGCTGAATGAAGCAAAGCATATGGAATGCCTCATCCAGTGATGGGCGCAGACAGGTGATTTGTGTCTTGTGTCCCATAGTTCTCATGCTCTCAAAATGTATTCTGCATATGTGTATGTTTGTGTGTGTGTGTTTCTAACTTTATAGATTGCATCAGCACATACTCGTTATCTATGTCATAACGCTTCGTCCATCTTTCCTACTGCCCAGTAGAAATCAAGACACACAAACAGAGTACCTTGATATTGATCAACAGCAATGATATGGCCAGAAGAATAAACATTTCTGCCTTCAGAGAATAGGAGCTAGACAGAGTCATGTGGGAATTCTGCTCTGCGCCTACCACATGACTTTGAGGAGTCATTTAACTATGTCAGTATTCTAGAATATCAGTGTTAAAATAGGAGTGACAAGTGTTTTGAGGAGTCCCGTCAATAAAGAACAGTGTTTCATACATAGCTGGAAATGCAGAAGTATAAATTATTAATGCATCTTATAAAGATTTTTCGCAAGATAAAACTCCAAGTCTTCCCTTTCTACTAAGTCTTTTAAATCCCTTTTCCACAGCACTCAGGGATTTTCTGCTCACTGATGGCAAGTCCTCAAGGTGATCTGAGAAAGGCATCTTGCAGAGTGGGAGGTGGAGAAGACTGCTTTGCCCCATCAGCCCTGTGAGCTGAGACTACACACACACCCACACACACACATACACACACACTCCTTCAATAAAATAAATGACTGAGCATCGGTCTCACACGTGTCTATGCAGACACCACCATAGTGACCCCAGATTCCTCTCACTTCCAAGTCCCATGCGAAAAAGAGGAGGTGCTGAGTCTGTCTCAGGCTTCCAGCAGGTGCGGAGGAGGCTCTTACACTCTTTGCATCCGGAGACCTCTGTTTCCCTTCCATTTATTTCTGTGGCACTGACTGTGTGGTCAACGAGCCGTGCTTCAGCAGAGATACCCCAGAGAAAGAGGAAACCCGTTGAGCTATTTTTCACCATTACATACTTCACTTCCTAATAAATGAGATCCAGAGCATGCAAACAGCCAGTCTTGTAGATCATCATCTTAGGGAAAATCACAGACCTAACGCAGCACAAAGTAAAAAATAAACGAACCCAGAGGAGAGTCATTCTGGTGATATTTGAGACTATAGCTCTCTTATCGTAGCATTCTATTCCCCTCTAGAAGTTTTTACATCTCAGAAAAGTATAAGGGCTCTAATGATAGTGCAAAAATAAAATAAAACAAATGCTAGATTCTCCTCTGTCCTTACGCCAGCTTATTTTCACCTCTAGAAAGAGATTTGTATGTGCTAGTAGAGAGGAATTCAGTTGAGACCAAGTCATGTTTCATGGGATTCAGTCTCTGATGATCCCTGGGTAAGTGGCATGAATTACGAGGATTTCATCAGCTACCTTTGCCCAGCAGCATACCAGACTATATTTCAAGACTGTAACAGAACTCGAGCAGGTGAACATGTGACCTACCTATCCCCGGACTGCAGAGCTCAGGGATGCCAAGGTGCCTTGGCTTCCACTGCTCTCTTCCAGTCTCTGTGCTTTTTCTTGGTCCTCTGGCAGAAAAGTTCCATATTTGGATGCAACCGCAAGTGTTGAGGTCACCAGCACTGTTCACTGTGTCAACTAAGGGAATCAATGGACAGTAATACAATCTGTCCGTGTCCACCAGGGAATATAATATTTCACACAGAAAATAGCAAAATACTCCCACGGCCCCAGGGCAATATCCTGAAGTTGTTTGAGGTGAAAGAAAATAAGTGTCTTTTGGGCAAAAGAATGTAGACTCTTTAGCAGTAAATTTGTGCTGCTTTCATCTTATGCCATCTGAATACTTATTCTGATTCATTCCAGGTGAGAAAAGGGCATGACTCTCAAGTCATGTGTGTGAGATTTCTTTGCCCACTTTTTGTTGGCCTTAACGCCATCTGAGATGATGAATTAGTCTTGCCAAAAGCTTGTGACTTTCTAGTCAATTTTAAAAACTTTACCTAATAGATCTTTAATCCTCTAGAAAACTCATGATGCTCTTTCCCTTGAGCAGGGTAACAGGGATTGCAGAGATAACAAAATTATCTCTGATAACCTTCACCATACCACCCTTGCTCTCTCAGGCCATTTTGATACTCTCTGTGAAGCTGAGGGGTATCAGAGGAAAATCAAAGAACTACGATTCAAGAAACCAGTTTGAGTCTTTATGATTTCAGAGAAGTCATCTTACCATTCTGAGTTCCACTTGTATACACAAAATGAGAAATAAATTAACTCTGTGTAGGTCTTGGGTTTGTCGGGAGGAAGATTTAGACAGAGATTGTTTTGCTGCTCCTGGGCCCAGAGAGACTCAGCATTTCCTAGTCTTCCCTTTGGTTTGATCGGGACGCATGACTTCTAGCCAATGGAACGTAAGTGGAAGAACGTGGCAGTTACAAACCTCTCGTGAATAGACTGAACATTCAGAGGGGTGGCTTGGGAACAGTCTCCAAAGATGTCATACCAATGTTTGACAGGACAGCAGTAAAGCCACCCACCTTTTAAAGGACCACATAAGCTTTTTGTTTTGTTTTGTTTTGAGACAGAGTCTTACTCTGTCACCTAGGCTGGAGTGCAGTGGCGCAATCTTGGTTCACTGCAGCCGTGAACTCCCGGGCTCATGCAGTCCTCCCACCTCAGCCTCCCAAGTAGCTGGGATTACATGTGTACACTATCACAACCAGCTAATTTTTGCATTTTTTTTGTAGAGATGGAATTTCCCCACGTTGGCTAGTCTGGTTTTGAACTCCTGAGCTCAAGTGATCCACACGCCTCAGCCTCCCAAAGTGTTAGGATTACAGGTGTGAGCCACTGCCCCACATAAGCTTAAACAATGAGAATATTAGCTGTTACAATGATGGTCTACAGTCCAGACAGCCTTCTGCCATCCCCACTCCCTTGATCCTTGGGTACCTGCACAGAAGTGTAGGGAACTCCCAGACAAGACTGAGATCTAATTTCTCAATTTCTGGAGAGTTCAAGCACAGAGTCAGAATATATTTGATTTGTGAAAACAAAAACAAAGAGGAAAATAAACAAAGAAACTTAAAAATCTCCCATGACTGACCCGCCATTCTGTTTCCCCAAACACTGGTTGAATGCAAAGGTGTTCAAGGCCCCCAAAGAGAACAGTCATACGTAATGAGTGTGGGTCCCTGAATCCTCATGAAGAAAGTTGTGTCACAACCAAGAACACCTGTGTTGGATGTTTACAACAGGGAAAATAAAGGCATTTTTATGTTAAGTCATACAACTCGCAGGTCTGGGTTATATCATTAGTTTTTTTTTTTCTTCCCCAGATTGCTTTTACACTCTATTATACCACTGGAAATTATAAAACGTTTTGTGGAGGAAGGACAAACTGTTTACTTCATGTTCTCAGTCTCAGAGAAATAGAAGGTAGACATTTCCACAGAACACTCTGTTCATTCCAAGCCTTACAATCCTGATGCTGGACATGACCTTCTTTGAAGTCATCCTCCAATTGTGAGCAGCTATTTTTCTCTCAAAACTATGCAATTCAGGTCACTGAGTTCTCAATTTTCTTGCATCAAAAGTAACCCAGGTAATCCCAGCACTTTGGGAGGCCGAGACGGGCAGATCACGAGGTCAGGAGATCGAGACCATCCTGGCTAACACGGTGAAACCCCGTCTCTACTAAAAAATACAAAAAACTAGCCGGGCGAGGTGGCGGGCGCCTGT